>NC_045541.1:34200178-34350178 GCF_009769535.1 Thamnophis elegans | reverse complement strand
CAGTTCACATATTGCAATAATATATGTGCATAATGCATATTGAATATTGTTCGATATAGCCCAAGGGATCTTGGGCTACACATATCTTCTTACTATATTATTTTTGTTATCCCATGTCAAGGCTATTTATCAACTTTGATACCCTATGTTCAGCATGCAAAAGATTTAGGCTAACTAACTGGGGAGATTAACTCAATTTAATTCCAATAGTTGTCATGTCCCTAAAATAATGCTTACAATTTTGGACTCAAAACAGTAAGCTATATTAAAACCATAAAACAGTCCAGCAAAGAATATTCAGGTGAGTGAACATGTCTTCCTTTACAAGATTTGATCTCAATTGCCACTGAGTAAGGAGAAAAGTATTTAAGTTAGGTAAAAATATCACTTAGTGGTTATGTATACATCTTTTCACTGGCAAAATATAAGGATCAGCAGGAATGTTTATTTCAATATTCCTATTTTTCCTATGCAAATATGAATGTAAGGTAAAGGTTACCCTCGCACATATGTAGGGGGAAGTGCTCATCTCCATTTCAAAGCCGAAGAGCCAGCACTGTCCGAAGACGTCTCCGTGTTCATGTGGCTGGCATGACTAACACTGAAGGTTCACGGAACACTGTTACCTTCCCACCAAAGGTGGTCCCTATTTTTCTACTTGCATTTTTTACATGCTTTCGAACTGCTAGGTTGGCAGAAGCTGGGACAAGTAACGGGAGCTCACTCCGTTATGCGGCGCTAGGGATTCGAACTGCAAACTGCCAACCTTTCTGATTGACAAGCTCAGCATCTTAGCCACTGAGCCACCGCGTCCCATATTTACATATTTAGGCAATTTATGGAAATGTGGCACAACATTAATCCTCCCTGATTAAACAGAATTAGGTAATAGCTATACAGCAGAAACAAAATTCAATTCATTAACTTCCTTTAAGAAACAGCTAACCTCTAATTATTATAGGCTTGTATATCATGCTTCATTCTGGTTTTTAAAAGATTGATGTAGACTGAATTTTAGAAATACATTCTTGAGCTACCAAAATAAACATTTTAAGAACTATTGTCGACAAGCAACATGTAAAACTAAAGCAAGAAGTAAAAAATTATTAAACATTAACCACAAAATAAATACAGCATGAAAATAAAACTTCAGGAGATGTTTAAGCAATACAAAATGGATAAGGAAATGTTTTATCAGACCTTCTATTGTACAACAGTGCCTCAAAGCTGCCCTTGCAAAGGTTTTTGAAAGTTGAACAAAAATCCCTCTAACAGGACAGTGTAGGTGCTTACATATTTGATAAGGTTTTGGCTGCACTCCAATGTATATGCTCATTAGAATAAGTTCCACTTAGTGTAAGAGAATTTAGCCCTAAGTAAAAATATACAGATGAATCTTGTGCACATAATTTTGTTCTTAAGATCTTACTATACAGTAGTTATGTGGAGAAAGATAATGAAAAAGTATAATGTTCTCTCACATCATATAAACACATGACCTACAATTCTAACAATTCACCTTGACAATATTGGAACACGGTTACATAATTTTTCAGAGGGCAAACATTTGTTCTGAATCAGAATCAAAGTAATTACAAGCAAGAGTAAGTAAGTGGCGCAGTGGTTAGAATGCAGTACTGCAGACTACTTCTGCTGTCCGTCAGCTGCCTGCAATTTGGCAGTTAGAATCTCACCAGGCTCAAGGCTGACTCAGCTTTCCATCTTTCCGAGGTCAGTAAAATGAGGACCCAGATTGTTGGGGGCAATATGCTGACTCTGTAAACTGCTTAGAGAAGGCTGTAAAGCACTGTGAAGCAGTATATACCGTGTTTCCCTGAAAATAAGACAGGGTCTTATTTTCTTTTGAACCCCCCCCCCCCCAAATTTTGCTTGGGCCTTATTATCGGGAGGGCTTATTGGTTTGGGGTTGCTGGGTGCTGCTCTCTTGCGAGCAGCTGCCCAAAGAGCCGGGCACAGCCTCAGGGGCAAACAGCTGTGTTGCGCTATTGCAGCAGCACAACAAAGCCGCCATGAGGTGACCATGTTCATGAGCAGCTGCCTGGCAATGCCCCTTTCCAGCCAGGCAGAGCACCACTCACCGACCCAGTAATATCCCAAAGGCGCTAAGCCGCATGGTGCTCTGCCCGGCTATAAAGAGAGGTTGCGCGAGCACTTACTCTGCCTCCAGCTCGCGTGCCTCCCTGCCTCACCATACCCAACTCTCCCTGCAGGGCTGGCCCAGGGCACTGCTGGTGCTGGCATCCCGCTGCCAGCACCCCGCTGCTGCCACCGCCATGCTCCGAGCATCTGGCTTCCAAACTCTGGAGATCCGCTGCCAAGTCTTCCGGCAGCGGCTGCTCTGGGACTACGTTCTATGGTGGGGGGCTGGCTGTTGGAAGACTCTGGTACTTCTCTTTCCAGCCGGGCAGAGCACCACGTGGCTTAGCACCTTTGGGATATTATTGGGTCAGTTGAGTGGTGCTCTGCCCGGCTGGTAAGGGGTGTTGCCGGGTGGCTGCTCATGAGAGCAGCTGCCTAGCAACCCCCTGCTCCAGTTGGGCACAGTGCCACCCACCAACCTAGCGGTATCCCAAAGGCATCAAGCAATGTGAGTGCCTTTGCCCCCTCCCCCCAGCTCCTGCGGCTTTGCGCCTTTGGGATATCGCTAGGTTGGTGAGTGGCGCTCTGCCTGGCTGGAGGGGAGGTTGTCCAGAAAGCTTATTATTGGAGGAGGGAGTATATTTTTGCCCACAGGAAAAATATGGCATGGTCTTATTATCAGGATATGTCGTAATTTTGGGGAAGCACGGTAAGTCTAAGTGCTATGGCTATTGCTTCAGACACAGTGTCAGCCCCGAAGCCATATTGGAGCATCTTCAGGGCTGCCCCAGTGAGGCCGGTTGGCGCTGTGGTAAAGGGAGGGGGCATAGAGATATCTGGGGACTTGTAGTCAAAATAAAATTATTTCTCCTGTGAACCAAGGTCATTCCCACCAGGTGCTGGGGAGGTGTGGACTGAAGCCAACTGGAGTTGGGATGGTGACTTGATTGGACCATGTGACAGATGTGAGGATGGGGGGAAGAATTTTGGGGGTTTGATCTGGGTGGGTAAAACCTCGGGTCTTTCAGAGTCAGATTTTCCCCAGCTGTGCCAATATGACATGCCTAATAAATTTGTGCCTTGAGGAAACCCCGGGCCTCAGAGTTTTGATTGAATTGGGTATGTTACTTGGAATCCTGACACACTGACCATAGCATTTACTATTTATACTTCAGAACTAGGAATTGGATGGAATGGTTCCACCCCAAAACCGCGCTCGACTAAACCACGTCCGACTAAACCGCGCCGTTGACGTCATCAACAGGGCGACAACAGCGCGGAGACAGAAGCACGCTGTAAACCCTAAACATAAAATTAACCCCTAAACTTAAACCTAACCCTCCTAAACCTAACTCTTAACCTAACCCTTACCTTAAGTTGAATCGGCTTGCTTTCAAAGCGCTATTTAAAGTGCCCTTCTTTCTCCGCGCTGGCTGTTGTTGCCCTGTTGATGATGTCAGCGACGCGGTTTAATCGGGCGCGGTTTAGTCGAGCGCGGTTTTGACGGGTCACGGGATGGAATATATGCCTATGGTTTCCTGGTATCTCTTAAGACCATGTCTATACTGAGCTCACATGTGATCAAAGCAAGTCTTACAACTGACTCCTCGAACTCAGAACAAAGTTTATAGGGCAGGAGTAAGTGGGACAGACTGTGACTGGCAGACTGCAGATCTGATTGCAGAGTCAAGTTGTAGGCCTCTGTTCCTCCTCTTATTTAAATCTTCTCATTGAACTGAAATGTGAACTATACAGAAATTCATTAAATGAAAATTTGAAGTGAACTAAATTACAGTAGTCCCCAACTTACAACCACAATTGAGTCTAAAATTTCCATTGCTGAATAAAACAATTGTTAAGTGAATTTTGCCCCATTTTATGACTTTTCTTGCCATACTTGTTAACGAATCATTGCAGTTATTAAGTAAATAACACGGTTTCTGGTTTCTCCATTGACTTTGCTTATCAGAAACATGATCACATGACCCTGGGACACTGCAACCGACATAAATACATGCCAGTTGCAAAGTATCCAAATTTTGATCACCTGACCACAGGAGTTTTACAATGGTCATTAAGTGCAAAAAATGATCATAAGTCACTTTTTTTCAATGCTTCTTTTCAATTTCAGACAGTCATTAAACAAATGGTTGTAAGTTTATTATTACACCTGTATAATAATAAACCTTTATATCAAACATGGGGAATGGGAATGATATGATGTTCATATTGTAAGACTGATTTACAAGATTTATCTTGACAAGTGGGGTATAAAATACTACATCTGTGTAACTTATGAACATTGATTGATTGATTGATTGATTGATTGATCATCACTATATGTGCACCATCTCAATTCAAAACTCAAGCCAGCTATGTCTATACAAGAGTGGGGAAAAAATCAAAATCTTGTTTCAAATATTTTTAAGAAATATCTGTAGTAAAAGTATGGCATTTCTCGTAGTTTATATATATAAACTGTAGATTTTCTTGTACCAATAAGAAGGACTTACCTGTAGGCAGGTAAATGGTGACATTGTTGCAGAAATCTGTGAAGCAGCATTCTCTCCTGGTTACATTCTTAGAACCATGGCAAAAGATCTGTGCCTTCAGCTGCGGTAGGGAAACACATGCCTTTATTACTTCTTGCCGGCCATTCGATAGCATGACAGAAGTCCAACATGCTCCCTCCGTTTCACAAGTGAAGTTTGTTTTTTCACACAATTGGCACACACATGTTAAGCCTGAAATGATAATTAAGTCTTTGGTAGACAACAATGCCAAACAATGCACAGAATAATCCCAACCTAGACCATATTACTTTAGGCTACATGGCACTTGGAGAGATTTGTCTGAAAAAGAAAGATCAGTGTGAAATTGTTTAGATTTTTAAACAGATCTAATATACAGGTAGTCCTTGACTTACAACAGTTCATTTAGTAATCATTCAAAGTTATAATGGCACTGAAAAAAGTGACTTATAATCAGTTTTCACACCATTTTATGACCTTTGCATTGCAGCATCCTTATGATCGCTTGATCAAAATTCAGATGCTTGGCAACTGGTTCCTAACTGGTTGCTGTGTCCCAAGGTTACATGATCACCTATTGTAACCTTCTGACAACCAAAGTCAATGGGGAAGCCAGTTCGCTTAACGTCCAAGGCAACAAAGGTTGTAAAATAGGGCAAAGCTCACTTAACAAATGTCTCACTTAACAACAGAAATTGTAGTCATAAGTCAAGGACTACCTATATTTTAAATAACATGTTTTTATACAGTGCCTTTGAGGGAGATATAATTTACCCTACCATCAAAAATCCTAAATTAAAGCCATGGATCATTTTTTTTACTACCTGTTCTATGGGCGTGGCTTTTAATCCCTTACCCCAAAGGTGCTTTTCAAAAAGCAACTGGACTTTCTTGGATTTTTCCTTGAAAATGTTTCTTTAGTACTGAAAAAGCTTCCTGGATGAGAAGCTAAGCAAAACACTTGGGGGGGGGGGGGGGAACGGGACAAGAAAGTCCAGTTGTCTTTGAAAAGCATCTTTGGGATAACTATGTTCTGGGTGATTGAGAATCTCCATAGACATTTAACCCCCTACCTGCTGCAATTTCCCAATCTGGCTCTCAACAATCATTGTTGAGAAAATGATCTACAGTATGTCTATAAATTGCAGAAAGATCAGTCTGGTGTGCTAAAGTAGCATTCAGCCTGCCCATGGATACATACATTTTTGAAATATTTTTGAGGATTTCCCTTTAACAAAATATAGCACACCAGTAGTATCATTCTATGAAATACAATTAAAAGCACTGCAGTAAAATGCAAGCATCACTGAACTACAAGTCATCTTAAATTGAAGCCTTAGAAATAACTCACCCAACTTGTTTTATCTATTTGTTCATTGAAGATTTATACACTATCTAATTCCATATTTGTGGCTGGTTAACCAGCTGATAAAAACTCCATTACTGAATGATATATGTTGAGAGACTTCCTAATATTTGCCCTGGTCTATTATACAGATTATTATTTTTTTACAAATACGGAAAGAAAAATAGAAAAGGAAGAAAAAAGCACAAGAAAGAAAAAGAGAAAAGAAGCAGAGGTGATGTGTGAACATTTCTCTGTATTTCTGCCAAATGCTATATTCGTAGAATTACATTTTGCATTGTGTAGTAGTTGTATTAAAATACAGGATACATCTCTTAAATTTTACCAAAACAATCATACCTACATATGCACCTCTGAAGATACTACTTCTACCTACTGAAAACGTGTTTATTTTGTCAGCAAACAGATTCAAAAGGGCTTTGGGAAAAAGAACAAAATTATTTGATCTCTCTTTTTTAATTGGACTATTTCAAGCTCAGTCATTTTCAATATATTGCCTATTGCTGTATGTGCTGTTTATATTTAAAAACCATTTTTAATGGACAGACCCATTTTCCTAAAAGCATATAATTTATTGCAGTTATTTAGTACCACAAAGTTTAGGTATTTCTTGTGTCAAAAGCTCTCTGAAACTATTACTTATGCAGTGCTACAGAGATAATTTTTTCTCAGTTAGTCATGATTAATAAATAAAATTACTTATAGTCTTGTAAACAGCTAGAGAAAGCTTTAGAACATGAAGACATTGCATTTAT
The DNA here is from genome assembly GCF_009769535.1 of Thamnophis elegans. Lineage (NCBI taxonomy): Eukaryota > Metazoa > Chordata > Lepidosauria > Squamata > Natricidae > Thamnophis > Thamnophis elegans. The sequence continues at coordinate 34,343,426 of NC_045541.1, read as the reverse complement.
CATAAATAGGATTGACTACAAATTGCACCAAGGCCCAAGTGATTCTTTCCAGAATTCCTGCCAGTATCATGTCCTTTGCTGATACTTTATAATATGTTGGGAGATAACTTTCATAGACATCTTAATTGAACTTTTGCCTGTACAATCTTTGGATTGTAATCATGGAAGTCATAATTTTGCTCCAAGCACTAATGAGGAAGAAGCTTGGGGCACAATTCAGATCCTGCACGTTATTTGTTTCACCACAAACCGAAGGTCTATCTGACTTAAAATACCATAAGTGTTTATGTTTTTTTTAATGAATACATTCTGTAATTATCTTCATTCCGGTTGTAGTAGAAAGCAACAAACTTGATGTAAATATCTAATTCAATACCTCAGTGCAATGCTATTTGATGCAAATGTTTGAACTCTTTTGTAGCTCAGAGCTCCTCCTCCTCAATATGCCTAATTCTTGGTAGCCTGACAAAACAACGATTCCCTGGAAAATGCAGTGTTAAATGACTATTGCTCTTTTCCAGGCATTGTTAACTTATTTTTTGTCTTCTTCTACTGTCTTGTGATTACTCCTTTGGGGCTATGTTGTTTCTATCTCTAGTCTATGTCATTTAAGGAGTAGCCATCTCCTATCTCCTTCTCAAGTAGATTACAACTACAAAGCAACTTCTGCTTTTCTCTCCTGCCAGTTACACACTTCCCCATTGTCCACTGAGGTTATAATCTGTTAGCATCTTTCAGGAATGAGAAGATTGCAAAACAGTGTGGATGCTTCGTAGCTCAGAAACTGTGCATGAATTGTCTAAGAGCCACTGACTGGTGATCCCCAAGCTACAGTTTGGTCACCCTGCCTACCTCACATAAATAAAATCACAAGACTTTAGTAGGACTAGAGAATATTGAAATAGTTGTGTACTTTGCACTGGAAAAAAAACTAGACTTACCAACTGTGCTAAGCCACGTGGTGTAAAGAATATGAGTTATCCATTATATGTTTGGGATAGTAAAGCATTATATGAAATCACTTCTGCCAATAGGTTTAATGTGATACGTAAACTCTGACCCTGTCTTTGACCAGGTCACAGAACTGGAATGCAGGAGTAGCTAAGAGAGAAAGCAAGCCAACAATTGGTCACCTCAAGGACCTTTCTCATTTGCAAGAGTGAATTGGTGCCCTGGTTGACATGAAGGCAAAGTTCCCTGTTTTGTGTTTGATATTAAACTAAGAAGTAGGGACTTGGTTTGACCACATGCTAATGAGAAAATATTCCCAAATGCGTTTTAGCATGTGTGAAGCTAGGATTTCTTGCTTCTTGAAACAAGCCACAGTCCAGCAATGAAATTTGTGCTAGCATTTACAGATAAGCAGAACTATGTTCCATTCCAAAAATAACATAATATAGATGCATCATAACAGACAGAATTGTAGCAATTCTTAAACTATAAAGTGATCTTAATTTTTAAAAAATCTTTCTGCTTTTGCCCAGAAAGCTTGCTGATAAGCTTAATGGACTTTGAAACAACATTTCAACATAACTCAACTATGAGCACGTACTTGTTTACTGAATATTTCTATAGTATATTTTACTGCTTGGAAAACATTTATAGTCACTTAACTTTTTTCCATGAAGAAGTGACTCATGCTTGTTCCCATATCATTTGCTATTCAATATCCCTTCAGCATAATTTCTATCCTATGCCTAAAAGGTCAATTGAATTACAAAAACATGATTCCACAAATTACTTCAAATTCTACATTCCTTGAAAATATTGTGATGCTCTTTATCATAAATTGAATGGAACACTGTGTTCTCCTAGTTACAAATTTATATGGTTTCTACAATTGGTTTGCAAGTAGTGTGACACTTTGCTAGGTTGTAAAGTTCGACAAATCCTATCTGTTAAAATTACTGTTAAAATTACTTCCTTATTTTCCTTTTTTTGTATCCAAGTAATCCCAAAGTAGTGGCCCCTTAGCTGATCTCAAAAAGCTAAGAATAGTCATAGTTGGTTGGTATTTGCTTGGGATATGATTAAGAAATCCCAAGATTGTAGACTGGTTGAAAAAAGTCTCAAAAGAAGACTAAAGTAATGTTGATTGACAATTGCATGGCATATTCATGCAGGAATCAATTCAACTCAATTGAGCTTTTCTAGCAATGATTAAAAATGGATAAATGATGATTAAGTTTTGTTTACTTTTAAAGCCTATATTTCTCACAGGTGGTCTGTTTGAGCAATGAGGAATGGGGGTAGGACTACCATTTTGTTTGTCTTTTTCTGAATCTCTTTTCTTCTATTTCCTTTCCCAGCTGGACTTTACAAAAATATGCTTTGCATAGAAATTTATCAGTGAGGCCAAGAGAGCCTTCAAATTATCCTACTGTACTTCTTTCATCAATCTATCTATCTGTTTGTCTATCTATCTCAACCTGAATCAATCTGCTGAAGGATGAAGTTGAATTTAAGACTATACTCTACTACACTAGTTTAGTGTGGGTTACTAGAAAGTATTTTTCAATTATCAGTCTGGCGCTAAAAGCAAAGGATTGGCCAAAAGTCATCCAGCCAGCAGCTTCCAAGTCAGGGGTGGGTTGCTGCTGGTGTTATTGCTGGTTCGCAACCCACGTGCAATGTGCATGTATGCCAGATGTGTGCTGTGCATGCATGCACTCTTCAATGTAAATTGTTCTATGCGCATGTGTTTCAGTGACTGTTACAGTCACTGAAATCCAAAATGGTGGCAGCCAAGCAGCAGAGAGGGAATTGGTTCAGGGGCGTGGCAGGCCTGTGTTGCTGCTGGTTCTGTGACCCAGGCCTGAATTCCACTACCACGGACCAGGCTGAACCGGCAACAACCCACCTCTGTTCCAAGTTTCATACAGGCTAAGAACCTGAATCTTCTAAGAGCCAAGGTGGCGCAGTGGTTAAATGCAGCACTGCAGGCTACTGCTAGATCAGCAGGTCAGCGGTTCAAATCTCACCGGCTCAGGGTTGACTCAGCCTTCCATCCTTCCGAGGTGGGTAAAATGAGGACCCAGATTGTTGGGGGCAATATGCTGACTCTCTGTAAACCGCTTAGAGAGGCCTGAAAGGCCTATGAAGCGGTATATAAGTCTACTGCTATATTCTTCCTTTTTATTAAACGCTTAGTAATATTTATCAGAAAAGAAACAAATTGTTACAGAACTACAGACAAAAGTCCTGATTTGAAACATATATAAAATATTTAGCACAACCACATTTAATAACGCCCATCCCCTTGGTGGATTTTTGAAATCACAGACTTTCATTCTCCCTGAAACTAACTGTGAAATAAGACATAAGTGTTACTAACCAATATTTATTTTAGCATACGGTAGTATCTAAAGATGAGTTTGCTCTTTTGCCCTAGAAATGTGTTTTCCTTTTAGCAATTAAAAGAGCAGTTTTGCCACATGACAAGGTTATATGACAATGATGGAAAAGTTCAGTACATTCCTACTCTATTTAGTTAACGTTTTGCATATGCGATATGAGAGGTTCAGAATATGAATTGCTAGTTGGCTGATTATGCAGCGGTGTGGGAAAAAGATGGCCATGTTCCTCATGACCTACTTGGGAGTTTCCTCATTCACCTCTGGTCACAAAATGGAAGCGGAACAAAATCTCCTGTAGTTTCACCCAGTAGAGTATTTCTACCATCCCATATTCCTATCATGCTACAAAAAATCAACATAAAACCCAGATTAACAACTGAATTCAATGTTAGGAATATGTAAAGTGATAAATCACCAAAAATGTCCATCTTTATTATAGAACCTAATTGAAACTAGGGAAAAGAAATTAAAGGCTTAACAGAAGTAGCTCAGACTTTAGGGGCAAAACCAAGGGGAGGCAGCAGTAGAGGAAGCCAGCATAAACTGTTGCATTATTTTCATTCCTAAACCAGGCATCCTCTCCTCTGCCTTCTCCTGAGAAAGCTCTCTAACCAAACAACAACAATAACCCCAAAACAAAACAAAAAAACAAGAATAATCAAAACAAAGAATGGCATAAGGAACAGCTCAAAAGCAACTGAATAAGGGTGTCTAAATTGAAGCTTGTTCTGAAGAAATAGCTGGAAGAAATATTGAAAGATTACTGTACTGTAATATCAAATGTAAGCACCAGCTCATTGCAAGAAACGAACCAACTGATGTGCAGCACAACTCGTTGATGCAACTTCTTGATCAACAAACAAGGAAAAAAGCCAAACACTACCAAAATGGAAGACCAGGTTGGAGAATAAGATCAGCATGCTAATATCAGATGCAAACAAGCTAGAAGAAATGAAGCTGAAGAACAAGAAGTTGAAAGCATATCTGATCACGAAATATTACCTAGAGACAAGGAAGATTAAGGAAGAACTAGAAATAATAAAGCAGCAAATAACAGCCATAGCCAAGAATATCAGTAGATATAAAGCTCAAACTGCACATAGAATCTCCATTTCTGTTGAATCAGAAATATTTCAACCAATCCATCAACAGAGAGCGCGCAATGTATTAGTCAATACCTGGCAAGGAAGAAACAGTACAATTCTGGGCACGGCTGTGGCACAACCCAATAATTACAACATGAATGTAGCTTGGAGAAAAGAAAGTAGAGAAGAGGGGGGAAAGAAGCTGAATTGTAAGTACTTGTAATAACTATAAATGGTGGAGAAAAGGGTAATGAAGATCAAGAATTGGTCAGTATCAAGTGAAGATGCATTTCATGGTTTTTGGTTGAAACATCTGACTCATCTAGCTATTGCTGTCAAGCAATTTCACAACATACTGCATGGAGGTGAAATTGAAGATTGTTTAACATCTGGGAAAACATACCTGATAATGAAAGATCCAAAAAAAGGGGCAGCACCAGGAATTATAAGCCAATTATCTGCTTATCAACAACTTTCAAATTGCTAACTGGCATTGTAGCTGATGTAATCCAAAAGGAACTAGTTGAAAGCATGTTCTCTCCATCTGAATAAAAAGGAAACCACCCAAACAGCAGAAGAACAAAAGATCAGTTCCTAATTGACAACATGATTGTGGAAAATTGTGAGAAAAGTTCAAACTGAAATAGCTAGAATTGATTACAAGAAGGCATTCAACTTGCTGGCACGTGACTAGAAAATCAAGTGTTTATAAATAACAGGAATCAGAAGCTTTGTACAAAGATTAATGGCACAATAGAAGACATAGTTGCTGGTCAATGGTGAGAAATTAATATCAAGAGATGAATCATTCAAAGAAATTTACTGTCATCACTACTGCTTTTCATTGCATTGATTCCTCTGTCAACAACACCAAAGTGGACTGGACTCAGGCTGAAGCAGAAGACCTGAATAGGAAGACAAGAAAAATAGCGACAAGGAATCATGCCCTTCATCCACCCAGCAATGTTGATAGACACTATTACCAAAGAGCATAAGAGGGCATCAAATCAAATGTTACAAGTACACCAAGCAGTTGAATAGAAAAAAGGGCATTGGAAGAATATCTGAAAGACAATGAAGAGGATGCACTGGAAGTAGTATACCAAAACCCCCAAAAGACCAAGTTGATCTATAAGAAAAACTAAATAAAGAATAGGAAAAAAATATGACAAGGCCAAGTATTACAGGGCCAGTACATTAAAAAAACCACTTGCAGGCAAAGAAGATAACAACAAGACTTGGCAATGGCTAAGAGCAGGAAAGTTGAAGAACAGATCCTCTAGGGAATAAATTAAAGAGTAAATGCTTGGATGATTGCCAAAAGATGTGTTCCTGGAAATAGTCTTGTGTACCAAGATACTAAAAATTGGATTACCAATATTTATCAGCTATTAATTAACCTTTAAACCAACTTTTTATTAACAAAAGTCATTTCTAACCACGCACACTTCGTGGTAATAAACATAGTTAATTTCCAGATTTAAAAAAAACATTCTTATTTGTATTCTGCATGATTCAGTCAAACAGACACATGTTTTGTATAAATTGCATCACTTTTATATAGCAGTTCATTTATTAAACATATCAGAAGTTGAAAGATTATTTGTTATAGAATCTAGTTGACTTAGTTCTCCCTATGTCTATGTATATGTACATACCATACATATTGCCCATCTAATATTAACTGTTGCTTGTAGTTGGTATATCTTCATTGCTGTTGCTCACAGTATATTTAATATATTAACCAAATATACTAAAGCATCTCAACAACTGTGAGCAACAGCAATGAAGTTATGCCAACCATAAGTAACAGTTAATATTACAAAACAATTAATACTGACAAAAATAAGATGGGAATAATGTGGATTGTATCTTCCACAATAGCTACAGACAAACATTTAGAAGAAGAACTGTCTAATTACCAATTATTGAACCTCTGGTCCTATATTTCTGGAATATAGACTTGTGAGTCATACCCATTTAGAAGCAAGCTTGTTTTCTAGCCTTTATATAACTACTGTCATTAAAAAAAAAATAGAAACTTAATATTAAGAACAGAGACCAAGTAATATCCCCAAAGGATAGTTTACTACCACGGCAGGGACTTTACACACCTCAGTCTATTTTGAGCTTTCCACCCCTCACCCAAACACATATCAAATTAAATATCTGCAAACATACTCCTCCCAAAGAAGTCAGGAATTGTCCGTCTCAGATTCCTCACTGTGGATGTTGTGTACAATTACCAATTACCTCCAACAGACCTATTAGATCCCACAGATTAGGCCTCCTCCGAATTCCATCTACTGGCCAATGCCGATTGGCTACCACCCGGAGGAGGGCCTTCTCTGCGTGACCCGTCAAAAGCGCGAACATCATAAGCGCGCCGACAACACCGCGGCGCTAAAACCGCGATGTCAAAAGCGCACCGACAACAGCGTGCCGACAGAAGCGTGATTTAATTTAAGGTAAGATTTACAGTTAGGTTTAGGGTTAGGTTTAGGGTTAGGTTTAGGGTTAGGTTTAGGGTTAGGTTTAGGGTTAGGTTTAGGATTAGGTTTAGGGTTACATTACAGCGTGCTTCTGTCGGCGCGCTTTTGTCGGCGCGCTTTAGGGCTAATTAGTTGCTCATTCGTTGTGCGGTTTTGTCACCGCGCTTTAGACACCACGGTTTAGTCAGGCACGCTTTTGTTGTGTGCGCATTTGTGGTGGAACCCCTTCTCTGTGGCTGCTCCGGCCCTCTGGAATGAGCTCCCCATGGAGATTCGGACTCTCACCACCCTTCAGGCTTTCCACAAAGCCCTTAAAACCTGGTTGTTCCGACAGGCCTGGGGCTGACGAGTTCCCTGCCCCCGCTCGAATTGTGTGGTTGTTGAGTGTTTTTTTTAATTGTTGTAGTTGTTTGTCCGCTGTTTTTCCTCCTGTTTGCATTCCCCCCCCCCTTACTTTGGTTTGTGAGCCGCCCTGAGTCCCTCTGGGAATAGGGCGGCATAGAAATGCAATCAATCAATCAATCAATCAATCAAATCAATCAATCAAATCAATCAATCAATCAAATCAATCAATCAAATCAATCAATCAATCAAATCAATCAAAAAATCAATCAATTTATACTCATTCACTGTGTACAGTATGTGACATGCATTCACAAGTTTGATTAAAGGAACATTAGTTACATCCCATACTTATTATCATGATAAAACCTGAAATCATGGGAGCTGTTAATTCTGAAAGGTTATAGTCCCATACATTGGAAAGAATTTGCAAGCAAAACCTTATGGTGTTAATCAGGGTTCAGGATGTGCAAAACACCGAACATTTAAGAAATCTCTGATCTGTGTCATTTGTCTCCTTTCAAACAAAATCTGACCAAAGATGTTCACCATCTCCTCCAATCCTAAAAAATATTTCAGTACTATATTTACCTTGCCCTTTGTATAGACCAGGGGTGTCAAACTCAAGGATTTGGCCCATGGGGTGCTTAGATCTGGGCCGCAGGGCCGCCCTGGAAACAGTGAAGAACCGGTCCTCAGTGCCTCTGCCAGCAAAAAAGGAGCTCGGGAAGCCACACACAGCTCTCCCAGGCTCCATTTTCAGTCACAACAGCCTCCTGCAGCTCTCTGCAGTTTTGCAGAGAGCTGCAGGAGGCCGTCACGGCCGAAAACTGAGCTCGGGAGCCCATTTTCACTGGCAGAGCCCTCAGGGCACCACAGGCACCTCTGACATGTGTGACGTCAAGCTGGCTATGCCTACTCTGGCCACACCCACCCCGACCCCTCGAGTTAAAATACAATCCTGATGAGGCCCTCAATGAAATCAAGCTTGACACCCCTAGTATAAACTATAGGAATCAATTTCCTCCAGCACATAATATATGTTACCTTGCCATAAGCTTTTAATTACAATTATATTTTGGAGAAAATATGCAGCCTTGATTTATAATGTTATTACCATTATTAAATATATGTACATACACCATGCACACTGGGCTGATCCAATTCAAAAACTCATTAAAAATTGATGGCTAGAGCTATAGAATTTATAATGGTTCAGAAGAACCAGGAAATCTAACAAAAACTAAAGCTAAGAATAATCCCAAACTTACTGGAGAACATGACATTAGAAAAAGAAGTGGATGCATCCACCAACCAACCCATTCTTTTTGCAGACTTTCTGAAAATAATACTTGATTACATTTATTCCATGAATTAGGACTGAATATTCTTTCTGCTATCAATCTGTAAAGAAAAAACATTTGATGAGGGCATAGTTAGCCCTCGGAACAAGATGCGAAACAAGGGCCAAAATAATTTGCTTAGGTTGGCAAAATAGCTTAAAGGCCAAATGTGATTAGAATTGCAGCAAAGCAATTAGGAACTGTTTTTTGGTTAAGTAAACAGTAGCCAAGGGACAACCTGAGCAATCCTAGAACTGTCAGGAACAGAAGTTTAACTCTTTCCTTTCCTATCACAGACTTTTTAAAGACTTTATTTGCGTTTTCTGGGGAAAATGTGTTGACTGATCCCAACGCAGGATTCCTACTGACGCATACAGTATTCCAAAGGATTCAGATTGTTTCCACAGGGATTATATCTCAAACTCAAATAATCTCAGTCTTTCTTCCCTTCCCTTCCCCCAAACTTCAACCTATTCCAGCATCTTCTCTTTACACTATAGAATTCCTCTCCAGAACATTATGAAGTGCATAGCCTTAGTTTCAAAATCACCATCTCCTCCAATCCTAAAAAAAATCCCCCAAAAATGCTGGTCATTTCATTACATCTAACATTCCATGTCCCCACATCAATACACATACTACTTATCATTCCATTCCAAATCTATTTCTTCCTTGGTGGGGAAAAAAACCCAGAAACATCTTTTTAGGCATTTTCTGCCAACATCCCCACTGCATGCTTTCTTACATATAATTATGCCATTGTGTTTCTTTGTTCAGAAGCTAGATATGTAGCATCCCGCTGCCCCAGGTGATCTCGAAAATGGTATGATACATCTCTAAAGTGTTTGAAATCAAGCCCTAACCAAAAAGAAACACTTCTACCTTTTTACACTATCTACTCACTTGGTGCGCAGCACTAACTTTCTTGTCAGTGAAATGGATGTCTCAACTTTGTTAGGCTTTAATTCCCCCCCCCCAAGTATTTTGAAAGCAATAATAAAACTGGACCCCAATAAAAATATGGGTAGAATGATGAAATCAGAATGCTAATCATTCTAGTGAGATAGCTGATTGAACAGAAAGTCAAGTTGAAAAGGGCATTTAACTGGAATCAAGTCTATTTTAAAATTATCCGAAACAAGCCCCAGTTTGGCTGCAATTTGGGAGTCCTCCCAAAAATCATTTTGTTTCTGAGTAGACATTCTAGGACTGCACTCTTGGATTAAATAACCCAACATTGAATAGGGGGTTTACAGCTCGCATATTTGTGCTCAGAAACAGGTCAAGAGATTTATTTTGGGTTTGCTCTCACAGGTGAGCGAGTTACGGAGTGCCACTCCATGTGTGGCTTTTTTAAAATCCTAATCCCTTTCCAATAAAACACCTCTCCTCATTCTCTCTCCTCTGCCCAAATTGGAATAAAATTAAGAGGACCCACAGCTGTCATTTAAGTCAGTCGCCTATACTGTAAACATTTTTTTTTAAATTTAAGATTAAGCCTTGGAATAGTCGAGAGGTAACCAGATGATCCGTATCTCTAAGAAGGTGCAGCGTCTCTATACGGGTATTGTTTTGACATACCTGCAAATCATGTCAGAGAGCCAAAAAAAGAGAGACTTGGATCGGGTAAATAAATGTCCCTTCTGCCAAGGGAGACGCGTTTTGAAACGAAGGACTTGCCCTTTAAAGACACGGGAGGCGTTTAGCTGTCCTTTGCCCTCGCAGCCACACAGTTCAACTGAGATTTTATTATAACAAATTCGCCAGGATTAAAATAAGCGCGGCTCTTCTGTTGTCTCCTACAGCTTTTTTTTTTTTTTTTTTAAAGAGGCACTTTAACTTTCTTTCTCTCTCTGTGTTATTTATCTAACTGTCCCAAAGCGGGATCGCTGCAAGATTGCGTGAAGCTTAATTTACCAGGTTATTTATAAGCAAACGGAGTCCCTCGAACTTGGAAAGCACGTTTTAAGCCCACGTTGAGGTTTTGTTTACCTCGGGCACAAACGGGGCTAAAAAAGCTCAGGAAACCCGTCGGCCCGAGTGGACCCAGAAAGCGCTATTTGGATAAACTTTGTAAGGCTTTGAGACGGACAGCAAATAATTTTCAATCGGGCCAAAAAGACGATTGCAATCCGAGAGAACACTCCGCTGCCCCGTTCGCCGTTCCCAAGACCCAAGGGGAAGGGTTGGGGGGAAAGCAAGCACCGCCGAGCATAACCTCCGACCCGCCGGCCCAAGCAGGCTCCTGGCGCTCCTTTTTACCTGTGCAGAGAGAGGCGCAGGCTGTCAGGACAAGCGCCGCAGCAGCGCCCAGTCCGGAGCGGAGCGCTCGCCTCATGACGGCACATGGGAGAAGTTCTGGCAGATGGGAAGGAGCGAGCCGGAGGGGGGGTGTGGGGCTTACAGGGCCGTCCGGAGAGGCGAGCTTCCCGGAGGCTGGTCTCCCGCACCCCACGCCCTCCCCTCCAGCCGGGCGACGAAGCCGAGCTCTTTGCCACCAGCGACTCTCGGCGCTGCTGGAAGAAAGAGGCGGGCATGCAGTTTGTCTGCCCCCCCCCCCTTCCCGACTCCGCCTTGCCCGGTCACACCCCCTTGCCCTGCGGAGGGCTTGCCCTGTGAAGAAGACGCCTGGAGGGTCTGTGCCAGCAGGCAGGCAGGCGGGGCGCAGAGGGAGGGAAGCGCCGCTGCAGGTAGCTCGAGGCGGCGTGCCTCGTCACAAGCGGCTCTCCAGCCACCTGGAAGGAAACAGCGAGTCGAAGGGTGGCCTGTTGCACCCCGCGAGCAAAGGGGCCGCTGGTGGCCGCAAGGACTGCTTCGTTTCTGGCGGGTAGTTCTAAGCGAGGTGGCAAGAGCGCGCCAAAATCAGTGCCCTGTCAATCCCTCGGTGCCCCCCCCCCCTCTCTCGAGCGCACTTCTTATTCTGGAGTCTGGTTGGTTTGGTTTTTTTACATAAAAGCATAAAGGATATACAGCAGTGGTGAAATTCAAATTTTTTAAACTACCAGTTCTGTGGGCGTGGCTTGGTGGGCTGGCAGGGAAAGGATACTGCAAAATCTCCATTCCCACCCCACTCCTGCGGGAAGGATATTGCAAAATTCGGGCCAGCCAGAGGTAGTATTTGCCAGTTCTCCAAACTACTCAAAATTTCCACTACCGGTTCTCTGGAACTTGTCAGAATCTGCTGAATTTCACCCCTGATATACAGGTAGGCTTACTACTGCAATACAGCCCAAGGTTTACGTGGCTCAATGAGGCCTTTTGAGTGAGTTTTGCCCAGTGGTGGGATTCAAATAATTTAACAACCGGTTCTCTGCCCTAATCATTTCTTCCAATCCACCAAATGGCTCAGAAAGTTAACAACCGGTTCTTTCGAAGTGGTGCGAACTGGCTGAATCCCACCACTGGTTTCCCTCCATTTGACGGTTTTCCTTGCCACATTACTTAAGTGAATCCTGACAATTGTTCAATCGATAACACAGGTTGTTAGGTGAATCTGGCTTCCCCCACTGACTTTCCTTATTGGAAGGATCACATGACCCTGCGACACAGCCACTGTCATAAGTGTGAGTCAGTTGCTGAACAGTGGAATTTTGATCGCCTGACCCTGGGGATGCTGCAACGGTCATATGTGCGAAAAATGGTCGTAAGTCATTTTTCTCAGTGTCATCGTAACTTCGAATGGTCACTAAAGGAACTGTTGTAAGTTGAGGACTATGTGTATGCATGGCGGTGGCCACAATAGTGGGACTAATTCTATTTATTTATTTCTATCCTGCCTTCGTTAGTTTTTACAAATAATTCAAGGTGGCGAATGTACCTAATAATCCGTCCTCCTGTTTTCCCCGACAACAACAGCCCCGTGAGGTGGGGTTGGGCTGAAAAAGAATGAATGAATGGCCCACTGGCTTTCGTGCCAGCCAGGGTGTTTAGCTCTAAAATCTGCATGTCATTCTCCACTTCATATAAACCCGAAGTGTTGCTGCTTCACCAAGTATCTGAGATTAAATGTGAGATAGTTATTTAACAGTGTTTCTTGGCAGTGTTTCTTGCCTTCCCCCACTTTCATGTAGGGGCTGGATATCTATATATCTATATTTATATCTAATATATCTGTTTCTATTTCTATATAATTATATCTATGTCTATATTTATTTCTATATCTCTACACATACGTGCATATACCTTTTTATTATAAAGGGCAGACTTCTTATTATAAAGGACAGCTCTCCGTTAAATTTAGTTTTCTTTTTTTTTTTCATTGTTTTGCTCTTGAATTTTCCTTTGTAAAGCAAAGTTATAAACATAAACACTTTTTAAAAGTCTTACGGATTTATTTCACATTTATCCCCTTTTTAGGTTAGTCCCTTAGTTTTTCCAAGAAAATATAGTCAATGTGGAAATATATTGGGAAGATATACATCAAAGGAGGTATTCAACAGTTCTGACCAGTTATGGAGAATCAGTAGTGGAAATTTTGAGTAGTTTGGAGAACCAGTAATTACCACCTCTCACTGGCCCCACCCCCATCTATTCTCTGCCTCCCAAGTCCCAGCTGATCAGGAGGGAATGGGGATTTTGCAGTCTTCTTTCCCTGTAGTGGGGTGGGAATGGAGATTTTACAGTATCCTTCCCCTGCCACGCCCACCAAGCCACACCCACAAAACCAGTAGTAAAAAAATTTGAATCCCACCACTGATATACATGGCTGTTTATAACATAACATTATTTTATATGCTTACATATTTGTTTCTTAAATTAACTTATGTAATGGACTTAAGAAGGTTTCATGTAAAATGTGCCCCATAAATTAATTTTTTGGAATGGATCATGCAGGAATCCCCCTCATATTTTACTTATTATTTATCTTTTTGAGAATACCCCATTTTGGGGCCCTTGGAATTAAGAGTTTTTGTAGTCAGAAAAATATTTGCCATAAAAGAGACCTGGGCATTATACAGCCCTCCAGGCCATAGCCAGCCTTCTGGCTGTCCCTATCCATCCAAGGGACAGGGTCAGTCAAGGGACAAGTCAATTGGAAATTACAAATCAAATGTAAATAATGTATGTGTATGCCATACACGTGTATGCCATGTACGTAATACAACCACATTGCTTTTCTTCTGAACGTGCTATTTTTTTTTTCAATTTACACATATGCTTGTGTTTGCACGTTCACAGCCCTATTGGTTCGGGCCTCCACAACAGTTCCAGTTTCCCATGTGGCCTCCCACCATAGAAAATCCATGAATTACTATTTCTATGTGGCATGTGCAAGTACAGGTAGTCCTCAACTTACAACCACAATTGAGCTCAAAATTTATGTTGCTAAGCAAGACATTTATTAAGTGAGTTTTGCTCCATTTTACGACTTTTCTTTCCACTGTTGTTAAGTGAATCACTGTAGTTGTTAAGTTAGTAACATGGTTGTTAAGTAAATCTAGCTTCCCCATTGACTTTGTTCGTCAGAAGGTGATCACGCCTTCTGGGACACTGGGACAACTGTCATAAATATGAGTCAATTTCTGACTGTCTGAATTTTGATCATGTGAAACAGTGGTGGGTTCCGGATCCCATTGCAACTGGTACGGTTGCAATGGGGCCCGGCATCTTCCACCTGAACACGTGCAGCGTGTGCGTGCATGCACACAGCATGCACATGCGTCTTACCATTGAGTGACACCTCCACAAGCCTCTGCAATGCTCCAGCTGCTCGGCAGAGCATCGCGCAGGCGCTCTATGCACCATGCACTTGCGCGGAAGCGCCGAAGTGTTTAAAGACAGGTAAGGAGCGCGGGCGGGCAGGTGGGCCCTCCGGAGCCCCGTACCAGAATGGTACCCGGTGCTCCAGGCAGGCTCCGGTATACTGGGGCATACTGCCTGCAACCCACCACTGATGTGAAGTCACTTATTTTCCATGACGTAACTTTGAACAGTCACTAAATGGACTGTTGTAAGTTGAAGACTATCCCTATATGAATATCGCAAGCATTTCCTGTTTACTAGCTGAGATGGTAAGGGGCATTTTTTTTTTGCCCTCCAAGGCCTATGGCTTTAGTGAAAGCTTTTCCATTTTATTTCAGCAGCGTTTAAAAACTTATTTGAGATCCCACCCTGTTCTATATAACACAGGGGAACCAGCTCCAAGCTGTTTTTGCAGGAAAGCTGATTTCAAGATATAAGACAATTATTGGATAATGAAAATAGGTTATTTCACTTATTGACACAAAAAAGCTGTTTGATATTTAATTATTATTATAATATACTATTAAGATGATTAAGAATAGTATAACTTTTCTTAAACTTCTCTGTATAATCATTTGAAGCTAGTTTTTCTTGTTGACCAAGGCTTTTCAGGATTGTAAATATCTTGAACATTGAACATGGACATAAAAATCAGTCATTCATACAGTGCTCAATAAGCCCATTTATTCCTGTCAATATACATTTTGCAAGGAGTTCTGAATCGGATTAATAGTTTTGCAAATAGCTATTATATAGAGACACCTGATATACTTTAAAAATTACATTCGTATAAAAAACTCGTGGACGCAGTAGCTCAGTGGCTAAGATGCTGAGCTTGTCAATCAGAAAGGTCGGCAGTTCGGTGGTTTGAATCCCTAGCCCCGCGTAATGGAGTGAGCTCCCGTTACTTGTCCCAGGTTCTGCCAACCTAGCAGTTCGAAAGCATGTAAAAATGCTTTCGAACTGTAAAATAGAAAAATAGGAACCACCTTTGGTGGGAAGGTAACAGCATTCCATGCGCCTTCGCCATTTAGTCATGCCGGTCAAATGTCCACAGAGACATCTTCGGACAGCTCTGGTTCTTTGGCTTTGAAACAGAGAAGAGCACTGCCTCTAGAGTTGGGAGCAACTAGCACACATGTGCATGGGAGCCTTTACCTAAAAAACTTTATAATATGCCTTTAAAGCACAGCATACAGAGGAGAGTATAAGAGGGCACTTTATAAAATCATATTCCAGTTCAAGGATAGGAAGGCTTCAAAGTAAAATTAAAATAGCATGGCTGCTTGTTGATCTAATTCAAGTTCCCAGCAGGTGGCAGCATCTTAAGTATTAAGCATAGCCAGTTCTAGTTAGTAACTGGATGGGAGATTTGCAGGAAATCGCAGGGCACAACAAAGTTGTGGCAAACACTTCCTTAAAAAAATTAGGTTAGTATAATATAAAATACAAATGGAAATAAAGATTAAAGGGGAGAGCGGAAAGAATTGTAAGGTAAAAAGTGAAAGGAAATAAAAAATAGTGACTTCCAACTCTTTTTGGTGCGGTAAAATGCAAAACACACCCTCCACATTTTGCTTTACATTTCTGATAGAATCAAGCCAGTTCCACAACAAATAACAGAGTTAATCTAGTCATCAGAGCTAAAATCAAATTTTCTTTTTTTCTGTTTTGAGCATGAAATCCAGAAGTGGTTTCTAAGTGAAAACAAAACAGAATAAATGGTCATTATCTTTCATCACAATTCATCCCCTTTTCCATCCATTCTTCCATTGTGGGGATTGACACACACTATTTCCATACTGTTGCCAAGAAAACTATATGGCTATGGAATTAACAGGACTAAACATTGACTTGGAAGTCATTGTGTCCAAGTCTCAACATTTCACAGTTTTTGAAATGTAAACAAATTCTGTTCAACAATTCTGCATATCGTATAGCAATAGCAATAGCAATAGCAATAACAGTAGACTTATATACCGCTTCATAGGGCTTTCAGCCCTCTCTAAGCGGTTTACAGAGTCAGCATATTGCCCCCAACAACAATCTGGGTCCTCATTTTACCCACCTCGGAAGGATGGAAGGCTGAGTCAACCCTGAGCCGGTGAGATTTGAACCGCTGAACTGCTGATCTAGCAGTCAGCCTGCAGTGCTGCATTTAACCACTGCGCACTGCTATTTGAATTCAGTGTATCTTTTATAGCTTCAAAAAAACTAAACTACATGCTTTTTTAAAAAAATACACACAAATCAGTAAATGTCAGGCTTGAATCCCAAAGAAGCCTGATTTTATGGTTTATCTTATATTATTTTGCAGTGTTGAATAAGCTATATAACATGAGTAAAAGGATCCCAGTGAACAGTTGTTGTCAACTCAGTGTTCAAATAGTTAAGAACTATGCTGCCAAAAACTATTTTATTTCACTGTGTGCTTATTATAATAATAATACTACTACTATAGTTTGTTTTATGTTCTTACTGAATAGCTCAAACTTGCTCTATTTCCTAATAGTTCTGATTTACTTAGTCCCCCATGCCTGTCCATTTGTTCTGCATTTGTTTGACAACTAAGTGTCCACAATTGTATTCACTCTATAACTTCAGAATACAGAATATCAGCATTGGGAGGGATCCTGGAGGCCTTCTAGTCCAACCCTGTGCTTGAGCAGGAGACCCTATATGGGGTCTATACCATTTCAGATAAATGGCTGTCCAAAACTCTATTTAAAAAACTCAGTGATAGAGCACCCACAATTTCTGCACAAATTGCTACATAACAATCCCAGAATAGTCTTGATTTTTGTCATTGTATCAAAGCACAAACATTTTGGACATTAAGATTAAAACCACGAAGCATTGCAACACTGTTTTTGATGCCACTTAAGGAAATTACAAAGTATCTGGAATATTTTCACTAGCCTGTATTTAGATTTCCCCCAGCCAGTTGTATATAATGTCTCAAAGATTGATGGACATCCAGTAGCCCTTTACACTAGTGGTTTTGAGGAAGTCAAATGATTTGAGAGATATGCTCAGCTCACTAAAATTATTATGTATTGAATATAAGACATTTTTTTGTTCCAATACCTTTAGCTTGTCCTGACGAGTAGCTTTTGATTTTATACTATAATTTCTTCAGGACATTACTTTCCAATAAAACACATGGAAACCCTTTTATGCCTCCTTTTTCATATAATTTTTATTCATTTTTTTTTAAAAAAAGATTAAAACTAATCAAGCTAAAACAAAAAAGAAAAAAGTATAAGAAAAGAAAAAAGGAAAGAAAAAAAATACTAAGAAGTGGTTTCTGATATTCTTCACAGGAATTCCAAGTAATTATATTTTAATTTCCCTTTCTAAAGTTACATCATTATATTATTTCTATAATCTATTCTGCCTAATCATCGAAGCCATAAATCACAAGTTCTTTTTTTTTTCATTTTAGCATGAAAAGTCCATAAGAATTTTAAAGTCACCAATAAATGTACACAGCGTATTTTCTATTAGCTATTCAAAACAATGAAAAACACTGTCTACTGAAATAAATTAAGATGATTTCATAGCATCTAATTAATAATTCCAATAGACAAATCTATTAAATTGTCCTAGTATGGTAACTGAGATTGCACATTGCATTATATCATAATGTTGTTTATTTGGCTTTAATATACCACCACACTGTGAAGATGTGAGTGTTGCAGTTTGTTGTAGTTCTGACAACAAATGCACAATTATATGCAATGGCTAATTTTACTAAGCTAAATGGTTGATGGTAAATTTATGCTACCTTTCCTTCTGTTTTCGTATTAAAGATCCTACATAAGATGAAGTGTGCTTGAAACAATCTGAAATAAGTCATAGGAGTTACATAGGATGGAGGAAACAATTTCAAATCAGGCACACTTCCATTGAATTTTAGGCAATGTTCCCTCTGTCCAGGATAACCCTCAGTCACCTTTTAGATTTCGCAAAACTCTCTCAATTCTCCAGAGACGTTTTTGTAAAGTACATTTGGGGGTGGGTGGAGTGGGGAGGAATATTATGGCTATGATGAAGGGCATATGAGTTTTCGCTTTGCTTCCTTTTTTATAATGATCTGAAACATTGTAATGTGATGTACTTCATTATTATCATGTTTCATAAGACTTTATTGGAGGTGAGGTAATAAAATATCTGTTCTTTAGAATAATGCACATAATCATTAGATATGAATCTGAACATGTGCCCAATTTTGGTTTAATCCCTCTACGCAATACTTACACTGAAGCTGCTTGTGTGTTTAATTCATCTTCTGGGGAACAGACAACAAAATATATCACAAGGTAGAAATGTAGAAAAATGGAATAATAATAAATGGGCATGTATTAAAGTAACAATCATACCTAAACACCATCATATGTTAAAAAGATGGATTAAATAGTAACCAGCTATTCCTGACTCAGGTGCCACCTTCATGCTATCAAAAAGTAAGCATTTTTTAATCAAAAGAATCCCACTTATATGGGTAAACTTAATTTTAAAATCTTTCACTTAAAAGCTTCAAAACAAGATATTAAGTCCATGTATGTATACACTCTCATGCCCACAAATGCATATACATAGAGAGAGAACTACTTAATATTATAGCTGTTAGTAGTAAGTGTATTTGTCTCCCAGGTTACTAAGATGGTTGCATGCAATTTACTTTTTAATCCAGAATTTATCTTTCAATTGCATTTGACAGAAATAGATGTAAAGGACAAGGGATCAGGATAGACCAGATTTATTTTTCCCTACTGATCTCAGTTCTCTCCATATAGTCCTCAATATAACATCTGATAATTTTTCTTGGGAGAGATTGCCAACATTTAATACAACAATGTTCAGGCTAACAAGTATGGAAGCATTAGTGTACTTCAAAATTAATGAGTTCTGCTATAAGAAATTATATAGCTATACAGGTTTAAAAAAAAGTAATGTTACCGGAATTGCAAGAAGTTTATTGTAATTATTTTATTGCAAGTTTATTGTAATTCATAGCAGCAAAATTATTCTGTCTTAAATTATGCTTAATTATGAGTTTGTCTACTTTTGTCTATAACCAATTGGTCTTTTAGGCAGAAATATTATATCATCCTAAATGTTGGAGATACGTTTAACTCAGAGATTAGCAACATTAGCAACAATATCAAGAGGCTGTACTTTCCTTTCCTTTTGTAGATAAGGACTATGTAATATCATTAAATTAAGAAGATATGGGACTTCACAGCTAGTCCTTGTTTAGCTACTATGACTAGGCAATGAAGTCATTAAGTGAAGCACTAAGTGAAAATCTGATTTTAGCTTTCCTTTAATTAACAGATATGTGAATTCATGTAGTTCTCAGCTTACAACCATTTGTTTAGTGACCGTTCAAAGTTATGACACTGAAAAAAAAGTGGCTCATGACCATTTTTCACACTTACAACCATTGCAGCATCCCCATGGCATTCGGCTGCTTGGCAACTGGCATGCATTTATGACAGTTCCCCTATCCTGGGGGGGGGGGTCATGTGATCCCCATTTCTAACCTTTCCAGCTGGGTTCCAACAAGCAAATCAATGTGGGAAGCCAGATACATGATTCACTTACCAACTGCATTGATTCACTTTGCAACTTTGACAAAAAAAATCGTAAAATGGGGCTCACTCACTTAACTTAACAAATGTCTTGTTAGCAACAGAACTTTTGTGCTCAATTGAGATCGTAATTTACCTGTGCTATAAATGTGAAGATTGGTTGTAAACTTGCTTTTTCATCACCGTTGTGTCTACAAACTGTTGCTAAATGAGGCAGTCACTAAACAAGGACTACGTTTACATTTTCAAACTGCATCTGTTTATGTTTAAGTAATTCCCCACCGAAGTTGACAATATCATTTCCAGGATTTCTGGAGCCAAAGAAAGCAAGCCTGAAGACTACACGAGACTTAAAAGTTGCAACTTATTATTTAGCTTGAAATTTTCCTCTAAAACTACACATCTCTTGTCAAGCAATCAGGACACAGTAAACACAGATGCTAAGCTATTGACATTTATGGACAGCTGTAATAGTGGTCTTTGGCTAGAATTATTGACAATATGACCTTTCCTTAGCAAGATAAAAACTTAAAACTCTATCAAATCACCATAGAAGTGAATTTTTGGGTAGAGTGAGGTATATGTCAAAATTGAAATTGACCCTTACCATGAGTTTTAGAACAATCCTCGTGTTTATCTGTGCGCCATGAAAATATGAAGAATTGCCAGGACAGCACCATTAAAATGTGTTGCCATTCATTTCTCTTTCCCGTTACCCTTTTTTGTTTTTGCTTTGCATGCTGTTGTAAGACTGTCCCTTGTGGCTGCTTATGGACTGAAGTGGACAGTGGGAATGGCTATCTGGAGAATTAGCTTTGACGGCACAGTTCATCAACTCCATTATCCATCTCTGGATGTTCATCAGCTTCCATCAGAGAAGAGCAATATGTTCCTGCTTTTAAAAATTCTGATCTTGTGACTGGAAATAAGATGTCGGTGCTCTCATGAAGTGTTAAATCTGTCTGAGTGTCCCTGTGTTGGCTTGTAACATCAATTACTCAAAGCAAGTTAGCAGACCAAAGTAGTGGGGAAAAAATCAATATCTGAATGAACTCTTTGGCGCCATTGCAAGCTAGTAGTAACCTAGATGGTTGAGAGCTTGAATGTTGACCAGAGTATGTATGTATGTTGGTATGTATGTATGTGACAATGTATGTATAAAATTAAACTTCAAAAAAGAAAGCATAAAAGGTAAAAGTAGAGGTAAAGGTTCCTCTTGCACATATGTGCTAGTGGTTCCTGACTCTAGGGAGCGGTGCTCATCTCCGTTTCAAAGCCAAAGAGCCAGCATTGTCCAAAGACGTTTCCATGGTCATGTCGCCAGAATGACTAAATGGTGAAGGTGCACAGAATGCTGTTACCTTCTCTCCAAAGTGGTCCCTATTTTTCTACTTGCATTTTTACATGGTTTTGAACTGCTAGGTTGGCAGAAGCTGGGATAAGTAACAGGAGCTCACTCCATTATATGGTGCTAGGGATTCAAACCGCCAAACTGCTGACCTTTCTGATTGACCGGCTCAGCATCTTAGCCACTGAGCCACCACATCCCCTAAAGAAAATATAACCGAATACAAATTAAGGAAGAAAAAAAGAGAAAGAAAAGGAAAGGAAAGCAAAAAGTGGAAGAAAAGGAAAAGGTTAAAGAAAAATAGAAAAGGAAGAAACAACTTATTAAGAAGTGGCATCTGTAAATATTTCAAAGACAGAAATATACAGAAAAAACCCAAGGAAAGTCTTCCAAAGGAACTTTAAACTTCAAAGAATACAGGTAATCTTCGACTTATGACCACAATTGAGGCCAACATTTCTGTTGCTAAGTGAGACAATTGTTAAGTGACTTTTATCCCATTTTACGACCTTCCTTCACTTAACAATTGTTAAGTGGATCACTGCAGTTGTTAAATTAGTAACATGGTTGTTAAATGAATTTGGCTTCCCCATTGCTTTGCTTGTCAGAAGATCACAAAAGGTGATTCCATGACCCTGGGACTCTGCAACTGTCATAAACATGAGTCAGGTGGCAAGCATCTGAATTTTGATCACATGACTAAGGTATGAAAAAGTCGTAAGTTGCTTTTTTTCAGTGCTGTTGTAACTTTGAATGGTCACTAAATGAATAGTTGTAAATCAAGGATGTAGTAGAAGTTCTAATCAAACTATGCCAGCATATCTGAAGACTGATACAGTGGCCAACAGATTGAAACACCAATTGCAAAAAAAGAGACTTAAATAGATGTGCAAATTTGTATGATACCCTTAATTCCACATGCCAGCAAAATACACATTGAAGAACCCTACATAGAAACTGAGTATGCAAAATGCTAAGAAACCTGAGACATCATCACTAAGGCATGTTCAATAATTATGCAAGCCAAATAACACCAAACAAAAGTCAGTATGTGTTTCATTGATTATAGGAGGAGTTTGTGACAATGACAAGTTGTAGAATGTCCTTGGAAAAATGGAAATACAAAAACATCTCATTGTCCTTATGCAAAATCTATACACAGGTAAGGAAACCACAGGGTAGAACATGGCAATTCAGACTGGCTCCAGGGGGGCAAAGGGCTGAGACAAGGCTGTGAACAGCCAATAAATAAGTAGTTAATAAATAAAATTGCCAGCTCTGTGTTAAAGGTAAAGGTTCCCCTGCACATGCATGCTAATTGTTTCCGGCTCATCTCTGTTTCAAAGCTGAAGAACCAGCTCTGTCCAAAGACGTCTCCATGGTCATGTGGCCAACATGACTAAATGCCGAAGGCGCATGGAACACTGTTACCTTCCCACCAAAGGTGGTTCCTTTTTTTCTACTTGCATTTTTACATGCTTTCGAACTGCTAGGTTGGTAGAAGCTGGGACAAGTAACGGGAGCTCACTCCGTTATGCGGTGCTAGAGATTTGAACCATCGAACTGCCGACCTTTCTGATCGACAAGCTCAGTGCCTTAGCCACTGAGCCACTGCATCCTGTGTAACGCACCGCTCTGTTACTTTACTAGATATACATGATTTGTCTTTTTCTACTAATAATCATCATTTTAAAGTGATCCTTGGAATATCCAATGTTTTCCTTGGCATAACAGTACTTCTTTTGCTCTAGAAATTCAATGAAACGGAAATGGCTTTGCTTATCATCTAATTCTGGTACAGGATAAATCAGGGATGCCTCCCATAGATCAAATGAACCTTTCTGTGGGTTTCTAAATATTTTGTGCTACAACTCCATCATTCTTCAACAATGTGACAAAATGGGTGTGAAATTTAGATGAGGAAGTTAGATCATCTGAACTGGCGGGCCTTCAGTAGCAGGCCTTTTCTGCTATGGAGCTCATAGCAGAATCTTCTCTGCTCACAGAGATGAGGACAGTGTCATCACTTCTGAAGATCCCCCAAGACCTGGTTATGCTAGCAGACCTGAAGACCTCAGGGGATGAGTGAATTTGTGAGGGGACTATTACTGATGAGCCATGGTGGCGCAATGGTTAGAGTGCAGTACTGCAGGCTACTTCTGCTGCCTGCAATTTGGCAGCTCAAATCTCACCAGGCTCAGGGTTGACTCAGCCTTCCATCCTTCCGAGGTGGATAAAATGAGGAGCCAATTTTTTTTGGGTGGGGGGGGGGTGTCAATAGGCTGACTCTGTAAACCACTTAAAGAAGGCTGTGAAGCAGTATATGCCTAAGTGCTATTGCTATTATTATTAACTTATTCTTTAGTTCTGTTTTTATAGTTTTTAAATAATTGTTTTAAGTAATAATTGCTTTGTATTTATTGTTGTATGCCAGCCAGAATCACTATAGGCTTTCTATAAGATGGGTGCCTGTATAAATTTGATTAATAAAGAAATAAATGAAAGGTGGTTCAAGGCAGCAGAACAGCACCAGGTTGCTGTAAAGCAAGCCATATTGCACGGGAAATGCAACTTTGTGTATTTCCCCGAAAAGTATAGCACCGTTATGCCAGTCATTCTTCATTGCTTGATTAATTAAATTAATTAATTAATTAACCAATTGAATAGAATCATAGAGCTTGAAGGGGCCTGAGATCTTCTAATCCACCCTCCTGCCCTAAGCAGAACTTATATCCGTGGCAAAAAGAACTTTTAATTTTTTAAGAACTGTAATTGTGAAATGGAAACCAGAATTCTCAAATTAACTTGCATTGCATCACTTACTGTATGTAACTCTGCTAGGGCAATCAACCCAAGACCTAGAAGTCACTCCTCCTCTGTATATGTTAGACAGGGTTCTTAAAATGCTGTATTTGTATTGTTTGCAAGTTTTCCATGAATCTCTTCTAAGATTTAGAGCCACACGTATCTGCTCCAGCCTGCTTAGGGAATAAACTTTGGACTTTGGTGCCTAGAATGACATGCTTGCTTAGCGTCTTGAAAATAATGACATATTAATTTCCCCTGGTGAGAGACACACCAATCTATTTGCTTTGGAAAGTTTTGGGCAACTACTTAATTCTCCCTGAGCATGTTTTCCTTCTGCAAAGAAATCTGGGAAAATACTATGTGGGTATTTCTACCTTAAAATGTTTCAAATTTGAAATGTATTGTATATCTTCATTCCAGATATATGAATTCAAACCCATTATTTCTGCAGCAAGATATTTTCCACATTTATGTAACTGTGTCACCTGCATTGCAATCCTCTTCATCCTAGGAGTACTTGAAAAATATATATCCAAGATTAATTTGTGTATTAAAAACTATTGAAGTTGCAAGTCAGAAATAATGGATGCACCAAACCCCACCAGTCTGTTAAGTATTGTGAAATAGCCATACAAGAAGTCAAATGATGAGTATTTATTAGATGGATAACCAGTCCTCATGGAAAAGTTCATCATTATTAAATGGAGTTTGTTAAAAATTGGTAATTTCTCATTTCTTTTTCATTTGGGTTGTCACCAAGCATTTTAACAAGTGAAAGTTAATTGGACAAGTTACAATTCTCGTAGAAAATGCCAAGCTGCTTATCAAACTATAGAAAGCTTAGGATGTAGGCCATCAAACAACATTTTTTATGCGCCCTTTCCAGCATTACTCTTTACTCACATATAAGTTGCCCTTATATGTATTTTCTGGTGTAAAATATGAGGAAGAATGATTGAACTATTTTTCCACAAGCAGGGAATTTTTGTGGTGGGGAATTAGTTCTTATCTACAATCAATTCGAATGCTACTTTTGAGATCACCTGGCAAAATTTTGCAAAAATAACATTTGAAAATCTGAATTGCATAGGGGATGCGAATAAATCCTAACAAATCACAGGATATCTATACAATACTATATGAATAATAGTGACGTCTCCATTTAGTAAAAGCAGCAGTATTTCACTCAGCATACAGTTGTCCAAACCAAACCTTGTATACATCCCCCAAATAATTGTTATTGAAGCATATAAGATAGGACAGGGGATAATGGAAGCCTCAATTGTCCTATCCTATTATTATTTTTAAAAAACCCTCTCAATTTAAACCAAGTCCATTCAGCCTTTTTCCAGACATTGTCCTGGTTTAATGTTCAAAGGTCAGCATTCCAAGATTTTTTTTTTTACTTGTAAAGCTTCGAAGGAGAGTAACTATAGTACAAAGCAAGGCACTAGAATCAAAGTTTTTTACTTGGGAAACTTGATATAAAAAAAGCAGCCAGAAGACATCATGTTTTATCCATACATCACTCAATAACCATGCCATTAGGAAATCACAGCTCCAGAATGAATATTCAATGTTGGCATCCCCTGTCTGAGGGACAGTTCCAACATGGCAAACCTCAAGAGACTCTTCCATCACATAGGCCAAAATGTATGATGGCAGATTTTCCAGCACAGCTCAGTCCAGGATGGGAATCACCCACAGATAAATATGTTGGTGATGCTTCTATTTAAGTACACCGCCTTCACCTTAAGCCCAGGAGGCACTAGCAGAATGCTTCCCTATCATTTCACTGGGAAACATTCTCTTTCATTTATACAAGCAATTACTTAATATGGAAAAAAAGCAAATTAAAACAATTTCTTCCTTGCCACATTTAAACACTCATTATGTATAAATTGGGGGAGGGAGGAAGCAGCACTTTCTTATGAACTATTGTTTGCTCTTTTGCTTTGCTAATCCGTTCTTCTAAATCAATAAGGTACTAAGATGTGACATAATTTGAGTAATGGCTTTATATTTAGATATATATTTATATTTATATATATTTATATATAAATGTTTTGCATATTTTGAACTGAAAATATATGTTACAGACCATACACATATAAAATGTGAAGCACTTAAAAATGTGATTAAAATGTCTAAATGATTCAACAGGGGAAAGAAACAGAACCAATTCTGATTATATGATATTACAAAAAAGAGACAGTAATAAGTGATAGAAACTACATAAAAATAAACTTTAACTGTATGCATTTTCCTCAGTTTTTAAAAAACTGTTAAATGCACCAGTAATAAATAAAATCTGCATGTTTCCTCATCAACAATTCCTAGTGTCCAGCCTTACTGTAAACAGTACACGTATGTAAAATGCATCTTAACAAAATAAAAAGAGAAAGAGGAGAAGACTCAGTTATGGGTTCAGTTGCCCAAACTGATTTCCTAATATCCAAAAACATAGATCAAAGTGTACAAAGCCAATCCTACTCTTGGCAAGTCAGTTCCTTAAAATTAAACTGTAACAGTGCAAGGAAGGAATGCAAGGAATCCCTTAGTGCAACAAAGAAGAGACACGCAGGCAAAGATGTGGATTGAAATTGTCCAGTCCCATGGGTCAATGTTGGGAGCATCAAACAGACAAATTAACTCTGTTTCTTTTTCTGAATTAAAAAATATATATTAAAAGCCATGGTTGTAATGCCCCGATTTTGTCTTAGGGCTCCTTTGTCATCTTCTTCTTCCATAGGCCACCAGAGATTCAGCTTGAAGTCTTTAATGATTGGCCATTTGCAAAAATGCCATGGCAGGTGCTAATTAAGATTCTCATGGCTCTGTTTCCTCTCAAATGGCTGGTTTGGGTATACAACTGTGCCGATGCCTGAAGCCACTTGGAATCAAATCCCAGCAAGTTGTATGTCCTTCTTTGTGTCTGCCAGCATTGTGGCTTTTAAAAAAATCAACAGTCAGATTTGAGCTTGTCCAAGGAATTGTCAATTTTGGTCAACGTCTTTTTGATACGCAAAGCTGTTAATCTTGCCGATGGATTGTGGTACCAGCATTCTTTCATGAGCTTAGCAAGTGAAGTTAATGTCTGAAAAGGTAAGCACAGAAATATATATTCAGAGTAGAATATTTTAATGGCACTACTCCATCCCACATTGATTATCACTGCTCTGTTTGCAGCATGGAAAATAATTGCTGACCAAACAATATACAGAAAAGCAGTGGCCTCAAACCACAGTTTGAGGCTTAAACTATTGTTTGTATGTTTAGTAATCATTTCTATAAACAAAGGTCTGATCCACACTGGGACATGTAACCAGTTTCGACACTGAAGCTAATTCATACACAGAAATGATCAGTGGTGGCTCATGGCTGTTTCTAATTCCTTGTGTGTCTAATCATGCTTGGTCAATTCAATTTGCTTCATTTAGTACACCCCCATCCCAATATAAGACATGATGAAAATATAAAATGGAAAAATATTAAAAAGCAGTTTTTCCTCAAGTTCATATTGAACTGGAAAGTACATTCAGGAAGATCAAGAGTGCTCAAGAAAACGAAGTGGCCTGTTTGTCGTATGGAAAAATAATTCAAATCTGTTGAGAACTTTACAAGTGACCTTTTGGTTCACCCTAAAAGCTTGTTCTTTGTCTTTTTTTTTTTTTTTGGTCTTCCGCATTTTCTATCTACAGTACTCATGAATAACTTTTTTAATTTAAAAAGTTGCTTCAATACTTAAAGCAAAGAAGCAATAATGGAGCCTTCAGCTATCCCTGAGTATCCAAGGCCTCTCCAAAGAGCTTCTAAAAGCATTTGTCTTAATGCTGTGGGGAAGGAGAAAAGAGATCACCAGTAGGAAGAGAAGATGCAAAATAGGGGAAGAGTTGCACACAGATACACAGAAGCCAGAAGGTCATATAATTGAACAGTCCTTAATTGCTGTAAAGCATACTTCCTTTAGTTCTGTGGCCCCAGGATAACTGGTGGTTGGAGCAAAAAGCTCAAGGTTTTTATAACAGTTTTATCTTTGGTTGAGAAATTGAGTCCAGGATGGTTTTCACCTGATCAAGATCTTCTTCCTGTCTCCTTTTGCCCAATGGATTATGCCTTCGTTTGCCTCTGCAGGGCCACTCAATTGAGAGGCCCCCTCCCTGACCTTAGATAGGTATATTCCGTTTCCGCTCTAGAATTTATAAATATTTATGGTAAAACTATTACGCAGACCTAGGCTGTGATAGGCTATAGGTCTCTGCCAATTGTATCAAGAGCTTGGTAATGATATTTTATATTGGGAGAAGCAACAATGTATGTTTTTTAAAAAAAATCAGATTTTTTTTTGAACCCCTAAAAGCTTTTTTCAATTTTTCTTAAAGATGATTTAGCTTGCAAATTTTTCTCTTCTAGCACTTAATCATGACTAGAACAGTTGTTTCTACGATGATTTTTCATATGGATCCTTTTTTGCCAATTTCAATATAAACAGACTGGCAAGTACCAGAAGCGAGAGCTGCAGCCAATACTTCCCCACGTTCTTTGCACTTTCACCCAAATCCCTCGTATTCCAGATAGCCTCTAGATCAAGTAAAAGTACTACAGGTGAATAGATTTCAGGGGTGAGAGGTTCAGCTCCTTTTGCCCACATGCCTGATTTATTGTAAAAATATGGTCACCTCCTGCTGTATTATGAATGGGGAAGATGGATGATTAAACAAATGTAATTACTGCTGCCACATCTAGTTTGGCCTATAGCCTAAACAGCAGATGGTTTTAACAATTCTTAACAGATGATCGAGTAGAAAATACATCAACCCATTTCAGCAAGTGCACTTACAGGGTCTGAAAACCATCTGTTGGGAATATTTGGCCTCTGCTGATCCACACAAACTACTTTTCTCATGTCTTCAAAACTAGGATCATTAGGAACGACATCGTAAAATGGAGGTTTGTAGTCTTCAACTATACCTGTGACCGAAAACACAAGGGATATGTTATATTGCACCAATATAGATTTAAGACGTCCATTAGCAATACAAAGTTCACATACTGTTACCAAGGGATTAAACTTTGCCAATTGGAAGCTTTTGTGACATCTCACTGATATTGTGAAATGAAACCCTAAGAGCACAATACAACCAAAGCATTAAATCAACTTGGTCTCCCAGTGGACTAGAGAAAAGTTTGACTCTGTAAACATGTGCATGTACAGAACACAAATCATACATATGGCAAAGCAGCAAAACTATTAACAGATTTGGAAAGAAGGGAAAACTTAACATTTCTTTATACTTTCACATATTTGGCATTAACTATCTAGACCCAAATTAGCTAGCATAGGATTCAGAAGATGCTGAATGGGTGGGGCAGTAATTTTATAAGAAAAGGATGAAGTCAGTGTAAGATTAATTGTGCTCTTCCCCAAAAGAACAAGTCTGAAGTCCAGAATAAGTTGGTCACAACTGCCTATAAACAAAGCAGTTATTTTACTGGCTACTACTGGGTGACGCATCATCAAGGCCCTTGGATAATTCTGGTGTTGCTTCTTGGTGGAATGGCAATAACCCAAAAATACAAGTCTCTGACTTGGAGGGGTGGGGGTGGGGTGTCCTCTGCACTTATGGCTACTGACGGATAGCAGGGGCAGATGGTAGCCATGACGATTTTTGCCCACCTTTGGGGTCCTCCTTGAAACGAGAGGACCTCACCCGAATCATCCCTTGCTTAGATTACTTCAAGGTACCCTAAGTAGGTCTGCCTTTGAAGATAACTTTGAAGCTGAAGTTGAAGTCCCCTATTCAGCACTACTGTTCTTGGTTCATGTACGTCAGTATAAGCTGTACTGGCACTGATTGGATTTTGGGTACAATTCAAAACAACAGTTTTAACTTATAAAACCTTTTATGGCTTGGCACCAAGATACTTTGTAAGACCATCTTTTCCAGCCAAATTCAATCTGCGTGAATTTTCCCACCTGGGAGAAACTACTGGTTCTCTATTTCTCAAGAAAGAGGAGGGGTGGCCCTGGGTCTCACAGGCATGGCTTCTTAAGTGTGCTTGCATTATGAAATAGTCACCCTCTGGAATCTGACTAGCTCCCACACTGGCTTTTCTATACTTTTTTTTAAAAAACAACAACAACAACAGAACTGTTATGAAGAGTCTAAGAGGATGACGGGGATGTCATCAATATTGCTGATGGGAGTTCTTGTACTGCTGCTATTTTATTTTTATGATTTATCTGTTTTAAATTTTATTGCACTGTTCCCTTTATGGCTAAAGTTAACTGTTGAGAAGCAGTGTTGGGCTCCCAATTTTTTGACAACCAGTTGTCTGCCCTAATGACTGGCTGGGGGAGGGGCTGGCTGGGGTGGTGGTCATGTGACTGAGTGGGCGTGCCCAACTCTATGTCAGTTGTGTGGATGGTACCTGTATGGGACAGCGGAGGGAATCCAGGGGCCTCCAGTTGGGGGATGGGGTGGAAGAAAGATCCAACCTGTTTGAGTGTGTGTGACACACACATATACGTGCGTGTGTATGACAGAGAGACTGTGAAAGCTGGCTGAGTTTTGGGCTTTTTGGGGGGCTGTTTTCAGACAAATTTTGGCCAGAAAAACAGCCTGAAAACGGCCCCAAAAATAGCTTACCCATCTTCTTTTCCTCTTGCAGACAGCTTTCCAAGTCTAGCTTGACTCAGTCAGTCAGTCAGTCAGTCTCTCTCTCTCTCACACACACACATACACATACACACACACACACACACACACACACACACACACACCCCTGACTGGATCCTTCCATTCCCCACCATCCAGTCAGAGCTGAAGCAGCTTCTTGGATGAGAAGTGAAATGTCTTCAAAGAAAAACCAGGGGCCGGTGGCCTCTTGAAAAAGCACTTTGGTTGCCTAATTAGATTCTCCTTCTCTCAAGGTCCTACAGAAGATCATTTTTTGCAGTCTTTCTAAACGTCAAAATGGAGGAGGTTATCGTGACCCCATGCTCCCTTCAGGGTGTGGGCACCAATAGCATTTTCTCCCAGCTGGTTCTCATTGGGCAGGGAGGTGTCATTGTGCCAGATATAGCAAGAAGGCAAGCCATATAGGACTATACAGGTAATCAGCACTTGAATTGAGCCCAAAAGCCTCTCAGCAACTAATACAGTTCCTACAAACCTATGGGATGGCAAACCTCTGGCTCACATGCCAGAGGTGGCACGCAAAGCCCTCTCTCTAGGCATGTGCGCCGTCAGCAGCTGCACTTCCAGGTTCCATCACACGTGTGTGCACCAGTCAGCTGGTCTGGTGCACATGTGGCCAGCCATTCTCTTCCGGGTTCTGTCACGCACATGCGCGAAGACCAGCTGGTTGGGCACATGAGCAAGACGGAACCTGGAAGTACAGCTGGCTGCCACACGCTCCTGTTTCGGCACTTGGTGTCCAAAAGGTTAGCCAACACTAATCTAAGCAATCCAACCAATCCATTGTCAGCTACAAGTTTTCCAGGTTATATCCAGGGTCAACCCCATGCAAGGCAAATTGCAACAGTCTAACACGAATATGACAAGGATGAGAGTCATTACCTTCAGTACTTCCTGGTCCAAGAAGGCTGCCACAGCTGAGAGACCTAACAGTCATTTATTAATTTATGTATTTATTTTCTGTTGCCAGGTGCACGATAAGGCCCATTTATGGCATCATTCTAGATCTCTTTTTATCTGCCACAGTACCTCAATAAACTAACAATTATTGTTGCTGTTCTTATTTAAACAACAATTGTCACCCTAGCCTCTCATGGAAGAAGTTCTCATAGAGCCCTAAGGTTCCATAAAACAGCCTTGCCATAAGAATGAAGATTTCTTGCTCCCACGTGAATTTTTCTGCCCTGGAAGAACTGGAGGGCATCTTGGTGAAACCCTAATACTTGTTCCAAGGGAAGCTTTTTCCATGTTTGTGGAAAGGAGGAGGAGGAGGAGAAATCCTTGAGCTTCGTGGAATTTCTTGCCTGGATTACTCATCCCAACTCCATCAGTTTTCAGATGTAAAGATAAAGATTTGTCTTTCATTCCCCCTTTGCTTTCCCTCCTTTAGTTGATTTTTTAAAAATTTTCATTCTTCTGGCTATCTGGTAGCATATACATTTCCAGCATATTTTATCTTGATAGCCAGCTAAATGTGATGGAACCACCAGCTGAAGGCCCCCTGCTAGAGTGAATAAAGAGAGATTCCAACTTAGAGTCTATACAGGAGAGGAAATGACTGAGGTCAAATCCTTGGGTCTATATCTATCGTTTTCCAAGAGAAGGTAGACAGTCTGGTGACATTCTTGTAATAGAGGCAATCAACAATAAACTATTTGTTTACACTGTTAGCCCTTGGGTCACCAGGCTGCCAATCGGACGGGGAGCACACTGCATCACATCCGGAGCTGAAGCTGAATGATGCATCCATGTACGCATGCATGCTGCACCAGGAGCCAACAGCTGAATGACATGTCCACGCCCACATGCCGCACCAGAAACTGAGCTCGCCAGCATGTCGTCCTGCGCGTGGCACAGCTGAACAGCACAGGGCTTCACAGTGGACTTACTGGGCTGTGGGGTGGCCCTGGAGGGCCCCCTGCTGTGGGGGACTCCAGAACTGTGTGATGCCTGCCAAGGCTGGAGGGGCAGCAAGGGTTGCGCAGAGCAACAGCAGCGTGCATGGCCTGCATGCTGGACTGTAATGGCATCACCTAAGGACGCCACGTGAGGGGTGGGGAGTCATAGGGGCTGACCCAAGGGGTGGAGCCGTGGGGCAGACACTGTTTAAAGGATGGAGGGATTAACCATGTTAGCACTGACTTTGCCTGTTTCCTGTTTGTCACTCTGTGACGGTTGTTACAGCATTTTGGATAAAGTTTGTCAGTTAACCATCTTTGGCTCTGTCTGAATTCCTTGCTGAAAGCCAGAACGTGACATATACAAGTAGTTGCAGTTGCTCAATCCGGACATTAAAGTGCTTTTAAGTGGAAAAGCAAGATGAAGGATTTAAACTTTATAGATTGAACTAAACTCACATTTACCTACCATTGCTAACCATGCGCCTGGCTACTTCCCAGAGGACCAGTCCAAATGCCCAAATATCGACTCTTTTGTAGGAGTCAAAGCAGTCCGCCTGAATTGTTTCATCCAGGACTTCTGGGGCCATATAGCGCTTGGTGCCTACACGGGAGTTGTTCGCAACATCCAGCTGATTGGTACTTTGAGAATGCATGACGGAGAGACCTATAATCACAAAGGAAAAGAGTTATTGTGATGTGCTTCTCTTTTCTTTTAAGTTAGATCTGTAATAGATTTAGGAAGGGGAAAAAATCTTGAAGATGTTGGCCGAGTTTACTATGTGAAATATACTTCAGAAATATAGTCAAGTGTTTACCATCCAGAAAACAGGCAGATTCCAGAGTCTGTTTTTCCAGACTGTTTCTGGAAAAACAGAAAGAGAACACCAAATGCAGCAGCAATTGAATAGCCCACAGGTACTCAGAGTCATTACTGTGGAAAGAAATTTAAGCAAGCCTTGGGCTCATATACCATCGCCACCGCACACATGCCACGCCCTGATTTGGGCCTAATAAGCCTCCCTGAAACTTCCTGGGAGACAAAAAGGATGCTTGGGGACTCCTGGAAGGGGTGGGGAGGGGGCCAGCAAGTGTTTGTTGATTCTCCGAACCGGTTAAAATTTCCACTACCGGTTTGACTGAACCGGTCCAAACCGGCTGAATACCACCTCTGGTCATGTCTGACTCTGGGGCACGATGCTCATCTCTATTTCTAGGAGGAGGGAGCCAGCGATGTCCAAAGACATTTTCCATGGTCAGGTGGCCAGCATGGGCTATACGTCAAAGATGCACAGAATGCTACTAACTTCCCACTGAAGCGGTACCTATTAATCTACTCGCATTTGCATGCTTTTGGAACTGTTAGGTGGACAGGATAACATAGTAGAAATAAGCAAATTTCAAACCACGATTGATTTAAGGTGGTTTGTTTTCAACAACCATGATGAATTTTAACTACAATTACTGATCTGTATGCAACACTTTACTATGATAAAAAGACGCAAAAAATATGACCTTACAGTAATCAGCAGGAAGGGAGAGAGTCCGTAACTTTGTCTGTTTTAATAGTCTGTTTTAAGTCTGTTTTAATAATCCTAAACCTGGCTCAACATTGCATGCTGTGATGTTATAGGCTTTAAGGAAGCTAGCACAGGGCTCTTCCAACAGTAATTATTTATTGCCACATAAAATGCTGGAAGGGAGTTCAAGGGGTTGAGGTCCAACACCCCTGGAGGAGATCAGATTGAGGAAGAAGTCTCTTGTGGCAGACTTCCATGTTCAGAAAATAGTACAAGATACACCCAGGAGCAGCAAAACTTTTGGGTGCTAAGCGCCCTCTAGTGGCTGCCGAATCTTCCTAGCTTGCTTACAGAGTGACGCCAAGGAAAGCCTGAATGACATTTCTTCAATATATACCTGGTTCATTACATAAATCATGTAGCATCTTTATAATCTTTAATCCTCTTCAAAGCCTATAAACCTTATTTTTACATATAAAGCTATCTGTTATTGTTGCATTTGCTCTTGCTTTCCTTTTTTTATCCTCCATGGGTTTTAGCAATAGCAATAGCAATAGCAGTTAGACTTATATACCGCTTCATAGGGCTTTTAGCCCTCTCTAAGCGGTTTACAGAGTCAGCATATTGCCCCCAACAACAATCCGGGTCCTCATTTTACCCACCTCGGAAGGATGGAAGGCTGAGTCAACCCTGAGCCGGTGAGATTTGAACAGCCGAACTGCAGAACTGCAGTCAGCTGAAGTAGCCTGCAGTGCTGCATTTAACCACTGCGCTACCTCGGCTCCTTGGCTGGTTGGTTGGTTTGGCAACCTAGGTAC
The DNA here is from genome assembly GCF_009769535.1 of Thamnophis elegans. Lineage (NCBI taxonomy): Eukaryota > Metazoa > Chordata > Lepidosauria > Squamata > Natricidae > Thamnophis > Thamnophis elegans. Next base: position 34,308,376 of record NC_045541.1, on the reverse strand, counting down.
TCTCCCAGCGATAAACTACTCATGCTAGCCACGCGGGGGGAAAACCAGGAAGCCACTTACCTAGATCTGCGATGCAACACTGCCCGTTTTTCTTAACCAAGATGTTTTTACTCTTCAAGTCCCGATGAGCAATGGCAGGTTTTCCTTGGGTCCCGAATATCTCAATGTGCAAATGAGCAAGGCCACTAGCTATGGACAAAACTATTCGTAAGCAGCTCACAGTGTCCAACGTTGTCAGTTGCAGGTAGTCGTAGAGCGAGCCCATTTCATGGTAATGTGTGATTAGCCACAACTGAGTGCTGGAATTCCGTGACGTCATGTCTGAAGCAATAAAACCTGAAAGGGACAGGAACATTCCTAAGAAAGGCAAATCATCCGATATTTCCTTCTTCTTCTAATAACCCTCATCATACAAACCAGGGATACGTAACCTTGGATCCCAATGAGTTGGACTTTAGTTCCCATCAAATGAAGCTAACATGGTCAAAGTTGAGGAAGATTTCTAAAACATCTCCAAAGCACCAGGTTGATGAACTCGGAGTTAAACTCTCCCAAACTGCATCATTCTCCATTATCCCTAAGACCAGTGAGAACTGAATGCAAGCTATTCTCAGCACAAAAGCCAAATTCTATTACTCCCAGACTTATAAAAAAAAGGTATTAAGTGTTTACTACCGTGTTTCCCTGAAAATAAGACAGGGTCTTATTTTCTTTTGTCCCCCGAAATAAGCACTTGGCCTTATTTTTGGGGAGGTCTTATTATTTTTGAGGTGCAGGAGGTGATGAGTGTGGTCACCTCATGGCTGCTACTCTGTTGCAATATTTTTGGAGGGGGGCTTATTTTAGCGCATGAGTTCAAAACCATGATTGGGCTTGTTATCGGGGGAGGTCGTATTTTCAGGGAAACAGTTAGGACTAAAGACATGGAAACACTCAAAATATTGCAATTTCTTGCTCTTTTCATCAGTACATCTAGTCCTTGACTTAAAACAGTTGATTTAGTGACCATTCAAAGTTACAACGGCTCTGAAAAAAGTGACTTATGACCACTTTTCACATTTATGACTGTTGCAGCATTCCCATGATTGTGATCAAAATTTGGGTGCTTGGCAACTGGTTCATATTTATGGTGGTTATGGTGTCCCAGGGTCATTTGATCAATGTTTTTGTGACCTTCTGTTAAGCAAAGTCAATGGGGAAGCCAGATTCACTTAACAACCAGGTTACTAACTTAACAACTGCAAGGATTCACTTAACAACTGTGGCAAGAAAAGTCATACAATGGGGCAAAACTCACTTAACAAATGTCTCACTTAACAACGTAAATAGTGAGCTCAATTGTGGGTTGTGAGTCGAGGACTATTTGTATAATTCCTCTCCTTTTCAAAGTGAGCAATTCCTGTGTTAAATGATCATCGGGATGTGCAATGCTTTGGGATCAGTCTGGAAAAGATTCTTTGGAAACTGGAGGAGTATGAATAAACCAAATGCTTATGACTCATTGAAGCAGCTGCTTCACTTTCCAAGATGGCCTGCGTAGCAATGAATTCACAGCCAAGTCCTCTGTGGGCTCTGAAGCACTTTTTCTCAATTGAATCTGAAATCTACAGAATGATGTATTAACCTAACATTTAAATGCCAGAACTTGGAGCTCATCTCCTCTGGCAGAAACCCCAAGAGCATTTTTTTCCAGCACCTACAATTTGCCACTAGTGTGGGGAGCTCTTCTCTGCACCAAAACATACACACAGACTACCCAATCCAGCCAACTCTTACATTTGCTTAAGTGCTCAGTTGGAAGCACAGCCAAAGCATTTCCCAGAAACGATGAAAGGCTTGTGTAGACTAGAGGAATAAGATACTGAACTGGATTTAAAACTTGGGGGAGAAATAGCTTGATAAAGGGTCTTCCTATATTGACAATGGAAACTAGAGCACCAGTTCCACTAGAAAGAACACTACATTAAAAACAAAGATGGGAGGATAACAGGGACATTTAAATCTACCAGATGTACCAAAGGACTCAGATAACAGAAAAGCACTTGAATGCTTCCCCAAAACTCCAAGTGGCTCTTGAAGTAAATATAGATTAGCTTTAGCCACCACCACAGTGAAATATGGAAACAAATGTACAGAAAGCATTTAAATATATATTGTATATCAGGGGTAGTCAACCTTTTTATACCTACCGCCCACTTTTGTATCTCTGTTAGTAGTAAAATTTTCTAACCGCCCACCAGTTCCACAGTAATGGTGATTTATAAAGTAGGGAAGTAACTTTACCTTATAAAATAGAGTTACAGCAAACCCCTACCGCCCACCATGAAAGCTGGAATGCCCACTAGTGGGCAATAGGGACCAGGTCAGGGGTGGGTTTCAACCGGTTCGCGGCGGTCCCTGCGAACTGGTTGGTTCCGGGAACGGCGAAGGGCACACCCGCCCGCCCGCGCTCCTTACCCGGTTTTGACGAGTTCTGTGCTTCCACGCATGCGCAGGACGCATACAGCACCTGCGCGATCCTCCAGGAGCAGCTGGAGCATCGCACAGATGCTAGTATGCATGTGTGCGCCGCGCGCGTGCACGCGCTGCATGCGTGCACGAGGACGCCGCTGGCCCGAACCGGTTGGAATGGGACGAGAAACCCACCCCTGGATCAGGTTGACTACCACTGCTGTATACTATGCATATAGCTCCCAACACATACACCATTAAGCCAGCAATGTAAAGTCCATCTTATCTCTGCTACCCCCAGCAATGTCCCACTGCAAGTCTCCCTTCCTAGGCTAAGCTGGGTGCCCTTGCACTCATCCTCCTCTTGCCTCTATATAATGGGCTAAACCAGGGGTCGGCAACCCTAAACACAAAGAGCCATTTGGACCCGTTTCCCACAGAAAATACCAGGAGCCACAAAACCTACCGGGGGTCAAAAAGCTAAATAAATTGCGTGCTGAAGGGTGTAGCACATTGGCGGTTGTGACACATATTCTGAGTGATAGGGAGCCGCAGCAGAGGGATGAAAGAGCCACATGTGTCTTCAGAGCCGTGGGTTGCTGACCCTTGGGCTAAACCTTGCAGAGGATTTAGTGAAGATCCATGGCTTCACATGACACATCATTGCCAAAGGACAACTGCAGAAAGGCAGAAAGCCTAGAAGGATCAGGTCTGAACTGAGATGGGACCAAAAAACGGCATCAATTCAACAGCCCAGCTTGCCTATGATTAAACTCTGATTTTTCATCTGTCCAATGAAAGGAGGAGACATTCTACTGTTCTATCACCCAAATACCTGTAACTTATTACACAAAGGGAAGAAAATGCCTGCAAAGGACACAGACCCTGAGTCTGGATTTAAAAGGTCTGCCTTTGAAACACCACACTTTATTTGAATGAGACCTGGCAAGCACGGTCGATATTTCTGCGTGGCATTTTTAGGGCAACCAACAGACTCCACTTTATTTGCAACATAAATGCTTTATTCCATTTGCAGGTCTGCTTTTTTTTAAAAAAATTGTAGAATCATACAAATGTGTATAAAGTGGCAGGTTCAAATTGCTTTCTGGGGAGATCAGGCTGAAGAATATATTACTTCTAAACTAAAAGTTATTCTCTATCATTGGGTGTCATCTAACCTTTCTTTTATTCCAGCAACTGTTTACTTCTCTATTTCTTCAAGGAGGACTAAAGAAAAGACTGAGTTGGATGGTCTCGGCAGATTTGGGCTCTCAGACCGTCCGCAGAGCTCTCTCCCCATCTATCTACCCCCCCCCCCCAAGCAATGCCATTCTTTTCCCCACCTAAAATATTTTCGTGCCTCAGCAACACGGTATTGTATAATTCTGTTTCCCTGAACCAGGACTTTTCATCTCGGGAAGAAAAGATCTTGACAGCAATGCTTTCTCCTTGCCATTGTCCTCGCCAGACTTCTCCGTATCGGCCTTTCCCTAGAAAGCATAAACAAAGGAGATATTTTTTTTTTTATCAACAGCTCTTCATTCAAAGAGAAAGTTTTTTGGGCTTATCGCCAGAAATTGTATTAAACATCCATATTTATGAACTTTCAAAGGTTACGCTGCTGGACTGAGTGGACCTCTGAATCTCTACCATCTACTTATGGCAGAGATTGTCAACTTTGCAGGGACTTAATTAACACCCCCTAAAAAAAGAAGGGCAAGCTTATATGCACCTATCCCATGAATGAACCCGATGGTATCATCAGCGTTGGAACTGGGTCAGAAACAAATTAAGTCACTTTTAGTAGTTACCTTTATCCCAGAGATCAAGTAAATCATAGCAATAGCACTTAAGACTTATATACCGCTTCACAGTACAATTACAGCCCTCTCTAATCTGTTCTGTCTACAACAGAAAGTCTTTTGACTAGAAATAAATGATTGTCTAATGCAGTGGTTCTCAACCTGTGGGTCGGGACCCCTTTGGGAGTCGAACGACCTTTTCACAGGGGTCGCCTAAGACCATCGGAAAACACATATTTTCGATGGTCTTAGGTACCATCAATTTTATGGTTGGGGGTCACCACAACATGAGGAACTGTATTAAAGGGTCGCGGCATTGGGAAGATTGAGAACCACTGGTCTAATGGGAAAGGCCTGGAATATGGATTGTACTTTTGAGACAGCCACTTTCATTTCGCATGCTGGCTGGGGAATCTTGGGAGTTGAAGTCCACAAGTCTTAAAGTGGCCAAGATTGGAGACTCCTGACATAAGAGTATCCCTGGTCAACCCAAACAAGTTTAATTCAGTGCAGTGCCACCTGCTCTGTTTCTCAGAAACATACATCTCCCATTTCTTCATATTTGGCACATGTTCCTCAACAACAGATGTGTTTCAAGGAAAAGAGACACGTGACACCCTACGAGGAATTCCTAATACCCAGACGAGACTTCCTATCCAAAAATAGCAACGTAATACAGGCTAACCATTTAGTCTCTAAAAACAGATGCTGTCTATCTTAGGAAAAGGCCACGTTCCAAGCCTATATGGAGCTGCATTAGTTTCCTAGTGTTTTTAGATATAGGTGAGTGCAGTGTGTATATTTAAAAAGCTAGCTAAGACCACTTAAGAACCATCAATTCCTGATACTATATATATTCAACCTGTTAAATCATAAAGAATATAACAAAGTCTTCTTTACGACTTGTTCTTTTAAAACGGTAAGTGTCCAAAGTTAATTGCAAGGTTTAGTATTGTTTGTTATATTCAATAAAGGTAAAGGTTCCCCTTACACATATGTGCTAGTCGTTCCTGACTCTAGGGGGCAGTGCTCATCTCCGTTTCAAAGCCAAAGAGCAAACACTGTCTGAAGACATCTCTGTGGTCATGTACCCGGCATGACTAAATGCCCAAGGCGCACGGAACTCTGATGGGGGGGGGTACGGGACCCATTAGGGGCATGGATATGGGTCTGTGTTACGGGTCCCATTAGGGACATGGATATGGGTGTGCATTATGGATCTCATTAGGGGCATGGATATGGGTGTGTGTTACGCGTCCCATTAGGGGCATGGATATGGGTGTGCATTATGGATCTCATTAGGGGCATGGATATGGGTGTGTGTTACGCGTCCCATTAGGGGCATGGATATGGGTCCGTGTTATGAGTCCCATTTCTTGGCTATATTAATCCCCATGTCCACAAGTTTATTCAGTGACCATATATATTTATTTTATATTGTTTTAATTGCTTTTTATGTTTTTTATGATGTACCTGACTTACATATAAATTCTGTGTAAATGGATTTCATTCTTAACCCAGGGGATTGTCTTTATTTAGTTAATCAATTTGTAAAAATGTCCATCTCAACTAGTGGCTTTGGACAGTGAGCAATAGCCAATTGAATAAAAACAGTTACATCCTAAATACAAAAATTAAAATACATAGCAGTGGAGAAAGCAATACTCAGTAGTAGATTCCTTTTTGCCACTTTTCCCCCTTAAGGCTGAATCTTGCCAGGTTTTTTTTTTAAAGGACTTAATCCCAAACACTTCACTTTCAGGAAAAGCAGAGAAGAAAAAAAATGGTCTGTTTTTTTCTCTGGGTAGCCTTATACAGCAACTTAAAATGATGGAAGTCCACCATTTGGATTCACTCCGTTTGAAAAAAAAAAAGTGATCCACCTATATTCATCTAGCACAATCTTCCTTAAGCTAAAAGAAGGGAGGTAAAATCAAATAATCAGGAGTCTGAGATGACTGCTGTAACATTTACCCAAGTCCCATTGCTCATAGAGCTATTCTTGATGAACAGATCAAACGATGACTAACCTACGCACTCCAACAGGGCAATCTGCCGAGCCACTGTTCTTTGTACCAGGAAAGGCAGCCCTGAGCCACTCCCAGAAGTACAGGAATGGTCCAACAGGTCCTGTGTAGAAATAACAAAACATTATTATTGCAACGGAAGCAAGTACTCGTGCCATTCTATCTCTTTAGGCAACATTTTTTTATTGGACAGACGTGAAAATAATATTACTAGTTAAAAGCATTTAGCACTAGGATGGACAGACAGACAGGTCTAGTTTATAGAGTATCTTTGACAACCTATAATCCATTGGGTCATCTTTTCAGAGATATTTCTATTCCATAGAAACAGAATGACCACAGCTGGTTGGCAAAAAAGCAGTGAAAGCGGGAACAATTTCCAACTGGCTTCCCCAATGAGTTTCCTCATGAAAAGCTAGCAGGAAACATCAGAACCAATCTTCCTTCCTTCCTCCCTCGAATTAGTGTCAGCTTCCCCATTTACTTTCCTTGTGGGAAGTTTGCAGGTAGAAAGTCATTGGGCAAGTCAGCAGGAAGTACAAAGTCCAAGGTCAGGAGCCAGGTAAATAGCTGCTGCTGAGTGGGGGAGGGAGCAAGGTGGTTGGAGAGGGGATGCAAGTGGGTGGTATAGGTTGGGAAGAGTCTTGTAGGGATGTGCAAGACATGCTGTGCGCATGGGGGTGGAACAGGTCAAGAAGGGTGTGGGGGGGTCATGGGTGTGAGAGTTGCCTGTCAGGTATGGCATATGGTGGTGCGATGGTGTAGGTTGGGAAAGGTGGAGGTATTTGGGTTTATGTGAAAAGTACCATGCAGACCAGGAATATTGGGTGTGGGGATGGCATGGGTTCGGGATGGAGTGTGGGGATGTGCCAACAGGTCAGGTAAGCTCCATGGGGGTGGCATGGATCTGGAAGGATGCATGAGGGTGAGCAAGTGTTGTTTTGTGGGCCAGGGAAAGTTCTACATAAATTATGGAAGGCACGAGGGAATGGGGGTGGCAGCATAAATTAGGGAAGATGCAAGATGTTGGGCATAGATCATTTGTGGCATGGGCGAGGAAGGCTGTGGGGAGGTTCCTTCTTCCCTGTTCCTTTCTTACCCCTTCCATTCCCAGTAGACAGGTGGCTGCTGTGAGGTGGGGGTGGGAGCAAGGGATTGCAAGATTGGCTGGGAAATTGTTATAGAACATTGAAAATGAAGATCATGTGGTCCCAACACTGTAACACTGAAGCAGCCACAATTTCACCAAATTTAATTCCCTCTGGGTCCTAGATTTTGAACTCATTCTGTAAATTAGTCCATTGGAGGTACCCCGATTCAAAAATTGCTGCCCTGTGGTGCACCGTTTTGTCCAATTAAAGGTCATGATTAAAGTTTCAGTAGTATACTGAAACATTGCAATCTTACACAGGTTTATTGGTGAGTAAATTCTATAGAAGCCTTAGTTCCCACACAAGTTTGTGTAATTATTTTTCAGTATCTACTGAGCTACTGATCTAATGGAGATTCCTACTCGCTTTTTAATTCATCACAGTTGTAGCTAAACTTTTCAGTATCATATTATTTCTCCGATTTACGTACCATATACAGTTTTCATTTCTGGTTTACTAATTTTGAACCCTCTGCCAATTTCCCCCCCCCCCAGAAAATGGTGATCTTTCTTAAATGAAAGGGAAATTTTTCTAGATTTTCCAAAACTACAAAATTTATTACTGTAGAAAATAACAGACTTATTGTATTTTATCAGAAATCTGCCAAATAGAACACAGTTGCCTTTCGTGAATGCCAGATATAGATGATAACGAAATGTAACTCTTTCCAATTATTTATTCAGATTTCAAATGCAAAGTATTACTCAATTCTGAAAACCCTTCCTATTTAATACAATTTAAAGATCATTAAAAACACGGATCAGTCTCATTAGTTTGGAGATGCATATAGAGGTTCTATAACAAAATTTTAAAATGTACATCTATAGTGATATGCATCAAGTTACACTCGGTATATTTATGTCAGAAAGTAAATATGGCAATGATGCTGTGTCATATTACCATTTAATATGAATTTGAATATATATGCTAAAAATACTTAACAAAACCATACTACAAAAACAAAGAATTGCAACCTGCTCATCTCCTGTATAAACATGCTTCAAAATTTGCTGGAAGCAACTAACAATCCCTTTTATGGTCTAAGAATTCTTATGAAGCTTCAGTGGAGCTCCCCACATTTCCAGACAACGTTAAGAGGCTGCAGCTTTTCAATAAGCCAGATCTATCTATCTATCTATCTATCTATCTATCTATCTATCTATCTATCTATCTATCTATCTATCTATCTATCTATCATCTATCTACCTACCTACCTACCTACCTACCTACCTACCTACCTACCTACCTACCTAACTACCTAACTACCTAACTACCTAAACTTACAAAACTGGAACAGCTTTAAAATTAATTATTTTCATGCTATATATAAAATAAAACGAAATGACATCAATGTATTGCTATGAATTACTTTACCAAAGTTAGTAAAGTCCACCTTCTATTCATCTAAATCATTAATGGTAAATGTAACTTGATTGGTAAAGAAGACATTTGCATTCTTACCATAGGGAGGCATTTAGACATTATTTTTGGCATTTATAGATATATATGTTTGTTGCTGCATCATTGATACATCCAATAAGCAATTTTAGGCACTATGGAGACAGCACACGTAGTGAGTCTTTTCATGATATCAACCGCCTCCTTTCAATATGCTTCCATTTTTTTCACACCCACCACAGATGAAAATTGTCTGCCCTCGAACCCACGCATTTTCAGCATAAATATGTTACTAAATTTTCCATGCTATTCCCTTTTAAATGTCTCAAAAACAAGTTATGCAAGGCCTTCAAAATGTTTTGTTGAGATTGCCGTTTTATTCACCGGGTAAAACCGACCTGCCAAATATTCTCATTTAACTCAATACCCACCCACTTCCAATTACTGGGCTACTTCCCTTTCAACATTTTGTGCTTTTTCCCCCACCCCCAATTCCGGTAGGTATTTTGCCATGTCTTTGGACAGTATTTTTTTTTTCAATTTTGTCTTTTGCATTCGGAGGTTGTACACAACTCTTCATACCAATCTAAATGTGTTTTATACAATTATCCTTTGTTAAGAAATAAATTAAGACCCTCATCTCAAAGTCCAATGAACAATCCTGCTAAAGCTTCAAGCATGCACGATAATACATTCCCATTCATTCAAGACGTATAAAAGGAGGCTTGCTTTAATAACCACCTAGTTGTCAAGATTTCGATTTAGGAGGTCTGCCAGATAGAAGAGATGCAATGAATTTCAATGACTATTGTGTCTTGCTTTTTCCTGAAGAAATATCCATACAGAGGGGAGCCCTGAAAGGACTGTTATTTCCCTGGATTTCATTCTTTTCATTAGATTTGTTTAAAAGCTGTCAAAGCCTAACTATTGATGTGCTGTGCATAAAAGGCCATTAGATAATCTCAGAAGACTACATGTGATAACTCAGAAAACATTTTGAGTTTAGCATTTTGATAAAAAGTGTTTTTTTTAAAAAAAAAATTGACGGGTCAGAACTGGAGAAAGTATTGACTCAACCTGATGTCATAAACCATGTGTTATTTTAACTCATATCAACATAGCCACAAGGTGGCAGCAAAATGATTTATTTGAAAGTAAAGGAGTAAGGGGAAGAAAGCCTTCCACTATTAAAAGAATGGCACAGGATCAAGGAGTATACAAAAACATTCTCAAACTGGAGTTCAGTATGCACTATAAACTCTCAAAACAAGCTCACCATTTTTGGGAGAAATGGGCCAATATTAACCGAAACCTGAATCAAAACTCTCTTAACTGGAACACAAGAAACTTTGAATATCTGACCAAGTTAATCTATATTAAGATGGCCAAAAGCCAGATGAGAAATTAGTGTCCGAGTAGTTCACGATCTGGGTGATTTGACTAGTCCAGCGGTGGGATTCCCTTCCCTTCCCTACTGGTGTGCAAATATGAGTGTGCATGCTTCGTTCGTGCCACATCTGTGCCTGTACACCGCCTTCTGCGCATGCGCAGTGCTCGTGCATTCCATTGGGGCGGGTGGGCGGAGCCTCCCACAGTCACCACTACCGGTTCACCCGAACAGGACAGAAGCGGCTGAATACCACCTCTGGATTAGTTTATATATTTCTGCCCATACTCTATTCAGGAGAGTTTTGAGGATCTAATTAGTATGCAACCTTCAGATTTTGGGGGAATGATAAAAGTAATAATGTTCCTTTAGCCATCCTATTCGGCGTTGTTTCATGGAGTGAGACCAAACCTTGCCAAAAACGCCTAAGTACTTTAATAGAAATCAGAGATTCTCAGAATTTGCTTTAGCTGCCTTGGGCTCGAACTCAAAAACTGAAGCCCATTCTCTTAATTTTATAGAAAACTGGCTCCTTTTATTCAAAATTATTCACTCTCCTTTTGCTGCAGTCTGAACTAAAAGCAGAGGGTAGCTAACAGCAACAACCATCGCACAACATTAGAAGTTCAATTGTACAATTGGTTGCCAAATGGTTGCCAGCAAGGAAACCCAGAGAGAATTTTTGCCCAGGCTCATTTGGTTTAATCACGGTAAACCACTGGGTTTAGCGACTGCTTGAAGTTACAATGGCATCGATGGAAATTTGGACGCTTGGCAACTGGCATGTATTTATGATAGGGAGAGGGCATGTGATCGCATATTGTCCGATCACATTTGGGGGGGGGGGGGAGAATATGAGTTCCAATATGCCAGTATTACAATATTACATACATTTCTCATTCAACCAGGCTCTCATTATAACTCTCTTCTTTCTATAACCTATTCTTTCTAATCATCAGAAATATAATTCACAAAGTCATTTTCTTTCTCATGCAAAAAGTCCATAAGAGGTTTTCAGTCATTGGTGAATTTCAGTAATCCCAACCAGCTTCTACTAAGCAAAGTCAACGGGAGTAGCTGATTTCATTTAACAACATGATCCAATATTAACAACTGAATGATTTGCTTACCAACCAGGCAAAACAGGTCATAATAATGGCCATGACTCACTTAACAACTACCATGCTTAACAATGGAAATTCTGGTCCCAATTGTGGGCGTAAGTCAAGGACTTCTTATATTCCACTGCTGATTCCTAGAAATGCAATTTCCTTGTACATACTACACGGGCCACATTACTGTCTTCAAAATTTCTCCATTCTCTTCAAACAGAATTCCTCTTCACAAGTTGTATGTGGGGGAGATACTGATTATGTGCAAAGCCTGTTTTGGACATACCAATTTGTTATGGAGTCACTTGGCCATTTTCTGGAAGCTTCACAATAATCAAAAGCATTTATAGTGTTCACACTTTCTCTGAAAATGGAACACTGTGTAAAAGTTTCTAATTCAAGGGACAAAACTTCTGGAAATTGCCAGACCACCCTCAAAATGGAGTGTTGGCCAGATCCGTCAAGGACACATGGAACATTCCAGAACTTTCTAGATTGTTCCGTTCCCATAACAACAGATTTTGCAGAGTTTTTCCTGGAGCCATGCTTCTCCTTCACCTACTAGGTGCACCTGTATGCTTTCTTTCATTCCCTTCTTCCATACACATACATTGCTGCCTTCTTAGAAAGGAATATGGTGTGGAAAAGAGAAATATGCTGGATCAGGAATCTGCTGGGAATAGGGAGGAATCAAATGTTAAATTCCCAGAGCGAGCCTTTTTCCCTAGATAGTCATTGGGGCTCCCTGGTTCTCATTAAACAGAATATACCCTGCCCCACAGAAATGTAACTGTGTACACTGCTTAATCTATTCCCTTAAGGACACTTCTGAGATACCTTGCAGTAACTATGGAAACGCTACCTGTTTGCTGCTTATAACAGCCAACTATGATCACATAAAGTTGCTACAAGAGGAAAGCTGCCTCTACAGGATTAAAAAAAAATCTGGGGTGAAAATCATTATTGTTAGGGGGCTCTGTATTCTTCCATGAAGTTCACAAACTCTTGAGGTTCTGGGACCACTGCTACACGCTAAGTTAGTTCCCACCTTAAGGATTTGTGATGCTACAATTATTTTATTTGTTTGTTAAATCTGTATGCCGTCCATCTCACTACCCAGAGCTATTCTGAGCCACTTGCAACACCTTGTAAGTACAGTTATAAGGGCATAGTTCCATTGGGGAATTCACAAAAGTCAGGAGAAAACTCACTTGAATTTACTGCAATGATTTGCATACTCACAACACTATAAACCTGTTAATGGGAGCCAACCTCACAGTTATTAACACAGAACTATATTGTTTTCCTATTAATCCTTAAGCCTCCTATTTGTTTAACTTTGCTGTGACATATTTTATACTGCCGGAACTTAGATTAAGGAATTGCCTCCTTGCATTTTGTAACACACATGACGGATTGACAATAGGATGCAAACATATAATATATACCTGCATATTGATCAATTGGGTTCACCTGAAGTCATCAAGAATGATTTATTAAATAAACCTTATTGTTTGCATAGCAAAATAACTGAAATTTGCCCAATGCATTGTATGTAATTAAACCTTCCCCATTATGTCTTAGTCCAGTGATAGTGAATCTACGGCACACGCTGGCCAGCTGATTTTCGGCCTTGTGGAGGGCCAGGGGAGGCCATTTTCACTCTCCCCAGGATTCAAGAAAGCCTCCAGAACCTCCGGAGGACAAAAAAGAGGCCCAATGGGCCAACCGGGAATTTGTTCTTGTACTTCTGGTTGGGCTGTTCTTTGTCCTCCCAAGACTTCAGGAAAGCCTCCAGAGCCTGGGGAGGGTAAAAACTCCCCACGCGCATGTGCAGGTGGGTGGGACATGCGTGCAGATGCACACAATTTTGGCACACCTTTAGAAAAAGGTTAGCCATCACTGGCTTAATCCAATGTAGGAAGCTAATTATTATGTGAAGCATTTTTCTTTCCTACATGACATCATTGTAGGCCTTACATTTTTAAAAATAATTGTATTAATTGAGTTTAAGTAGATAATAAGAAAGGAAGAAAAAATCTAGCAAGGTAAGTTGAAAAAGAAAAAAGATGGAAAAAGAAATTAAAATACAGAAACATTCCCCCCTGTCTGTCTATCTATCTACCTACAGCACCTATCTATCACCTACCTACCTACCTACCTACCCACCCACCCACCCACCCACCCACCCACCCACCCATCCATCCATCCATCCATCCATCCATTCATCCATCCATCCAGTGTAAATCAAAGTTTGCTACTGTCTCATTCAGAAAAGGTTTTCTCATACAGCTACACTAGCATTAATCTCACCGCAATGTGTGTTGCTGTCAAGGCACACACATTTTGGCTGTAAATGTGCACATTGGTCGGGAAATGAATCTTTTTATTACCATGGTATTTACAAAAGGTTGCTAACTGAGGTTCTCACTAAAGGAAGAGTGGATAAACTTGGAAAAGTGGGTTAATAAGTAGGGACCTGTTTTTCTTCTAAGTCAGGCCAGTGCCAATACAGCCCTTGGAATAGCCCTTGAACAAGGCTTGAGCAAGAACTACTTAACGGTGCATCCATCTAAGTGTGTCTCAGTGTCCCCCAAATCTTCCTATGTGCCACATCTTTGACAGCTCCCTATGGTTGGTTCTGGCACTATTCTGTATAGGCAATATAAATGGGGGACTATGCAGTGCTCGTATTGTACACATCACATTTCGGGCAATCTGATTAGAAAGAAAAAAGAGTGTTATTAGATGCTTAGCAACAGATCACAAGACAAGGCTTACTTACTGCCAATGTGTTATCGCCAACATTTGAGGCTATGAGCCCTTCAATTGTGCCATATTCTGCGTCCCTTGAATTCAGCCTTTCCATATGGCGCTGCCGAATCTTTCTGATGATCAGCACTGCTGCTGCCGAAAATATGATCAGCACCATAACAGGAGCCAGTATGAAAATGACAAGCATTTCCATGGTGTAACCCACGGCTTTCCCTTGAGATGGATGCCCTTCACAAAGAGAGACAACACCAAAAATATGATTAGGCAAAAGCTTGATGGAGATGGCTTTGAGAAACGTGGTCTAAGACAGGGGTGTCAATCTCAAGGCCCGGGGGCTGGATCCGGCCCATGGGGTGCTTAAATCTGGCCTGCAGGGCTGCCCTAGAAACAGCAAAGGACCAACCCACGATGCCTCTGCCAGGGAAAACAGAGCTCAGGAGGCCTGCTGGAAGCCCTCCCAAGCTCTGTTTTCACTGGCAGAGGGTTGCAGGAGGCCATTGCAGCCAAAAAGAGAGCTCAGGAGCCCCTTTTCGCTGGTGGAGTGCTTGGGCCACCATGATTGACGGAAAGCTAACCATGCCCCCCCCGCACCCTCCCCCCCAGGTCAAACACAACCTTGATGGGGCCCTCAATGAAATTGAGTTTGACACCCCTGGTCTAAGAGCAAGACTAATTAGAAGAAGGGGAGCCCAAGGACAGGTGTCTCCCCTTGCAATGGAAGAGCGCTGAGAAAGGAGATAAAAAACCATGTGTTGTTCTCCTGCCGCTCTCTGGAAAAGAATACTCTGGGTTTTGACAGTAGGGGGCAAAGTGGTGTACAAAAATTCCCCATGGATACTCAAATTCACGCACAGTAGGGCAAACCTGGTGCAATGAGGAGTTAAGCTACTATCAGTGAGAAAATAAAGCAAGCAAGAAAACAGAAAAAGTCATTCTCTCTCAATATTCCACTAATCTTGGAGTTTGTAACAACATCCATTACTAAGATCAAGTCTTCCTTGTCAGTTATGCTGATTATCAGTCTCCTGCTTGGACACTTGTACCTTTTGCTCTAATCATGAGGTGGGCAGCTTTTCTTCTGAGAATAGAAAACAGTGGCTTGTACATTTGTTTTGATCAATAAACTAACAATAATTTAAAAATATGGTAGATGAAGCTACCATTTTTTATGTTCCAGTTGTTTATTGCTCTCAGACAACTAGTCATTGGTTCTAAATTTGCAATTCAGCATTATTCACCAATATGTGTAAATTAGGGGTTGTGACCACTCACTCACTCATGAATTCACAGGCCATTTATAGCAATGTTTTTTTTTTCCTCATCAGCCTGGTGTGCGCAGAAAGCAGGAACGCTGCCCAAACTCACTTGTGCTCTGAGCAAGCATACAGATCTTGGATCTCCTATGAAGGCTGCCGAACGAACAATGAAAGACTAAACCAGTGGTTCTCAACCTGTGGGTCGCGACCCCTTTGGGGGGGGTCGAACAACCCTTTCACAGGGGTCGCCTAAGACCATTGGAAAACACATATTTTTGATGGTCTTAGGAACCGAGACACCAATTTTATGGTTGGGGGCCCCACAACATGAGGAACGGTATTAAAGGGTTGTGGCATTGGGAAGGTTGAGAACTACTGGACTAAACAGTAGAAGGGCCTTCCTCTCTGAGGTCCAGAGATGGCCTGCTATGGATTCCGGAGAATCGGTAGCTAACGTTATGGCTGGTTTGCAGAACCTCCAAATTCCACACCTGGCTGGCTCTGCCCACTCAACCCCTGCCAACCCATCCCACACGACCCATTTTGAATGTGAGATAAGTGCGGGGTCTGTGCGGAGGCTTGGGGAGGCGGGAAACTGGGCCTCCTGGAAATTCCGGAAGGCTAATAATGCAGCCTCCAGAGGGCCTCCAGAGCCCGGGTGAGGCAGTTTTTGCCCTCTCAGAGGCTCGAGGAAAGCCTCCTGAGCCTGGGGAAGGCGAAAACGCATCACCCTCCCACCGTGGTGCAGGAGGCCGACTTGGCCATGCCCACCATGGCCACGCCCACCCAGCAACTAGGCAGAGAACCCGTTGCTGAAATTTTTGAAGCCCACCCCTGCTGAGGTCTCTTTAACAATGAAACAAAAAAGTCTCACCTTTCGTTGGTAGCTCTGCTGTTACGTTGAAGTTGCACAGGTCCCCTTGACAGCATTCCACTGCTTGATCTGAGGATGGAGGAGTTCTACATGTCATCTTCCCCTGCTCATAAACTTGGAAGCAGCCCTTCTGATAAACTCTTTCTCCATTGTTGATGCTCAAGGAGGAGAAGCACCTATGTCCTCTGCAGCGGACTCCGTTCACACATGACATGCCTTCACACACACATTCATAGTCGGTCATTAATTTTAGCTTGTCGTCTGTGGAGAAAAGGAAACAGACCATTTTATTAAGCCACGTGCATGCATACATTCACAGTCATTTCATCAAAAAATATCATCAGTTTTGTGGACATTTTTGCAGAATCCATTTCCCCCTCTTGGTTCAGATATAGTGCAGTAAAATTCCATGAAAATGCAAACTGCAAAGCATTTGTGTATAACTCTGTTGAGTTTATGTTTTAAGGTTAAATTAAGCAGACACCATGTTAAGCCAAAATGTGCTTTGTTTGGCTTTGGCTTACCATGAGGGTAGGGAGTCAACTAGAGATTTGCAAACCACTGTTCAGAATTTAATATATGCACAAACCCAATGCATTTATTTTTATTTGTATCCTGCCTTTATTATTTTTATGAATAACTCAAGGCATATCCAACACATCTTCCTCTTCCTATTTTCCCCAAAACAATAACTCTGGGAGGCTAATTGGCTGAGAGAGTCACTGGCCCAAAGTCAACCAGCTGGCTTTCATGGCTAATGTAGGACTTGAACTCATAGTCAACTGAGGTTTACTCAATAAGCTATCCTTAATCAAACATCATACTAAGCCATAATGTATAGCTTTCTTGGTTTAGGCACAAAGGCTTATTTTCATTAAAAACTTATTCAATAAACCAATATTGGACAGACAACGGTTCAATATATGTAAGTCCATCCATAATCCTAGCTTGTCATCCATTTGTAAAGCACACTGTAGATGATGCTGATATCACATCTCACCATAGTTAAGCTTCCATAAAGATGCTTCAGAACATTGTTTAAAGGAGACCATTGCCCAAGGACACTGGCATTCTCAGAAAACCTTGCATCTTCTCCCTTTGTCTCCACAGCTTTGTGTGGCTTTTCTGGCTTCTATCCAGTGGTGGGTTCCTACTGGGTCAGACCAGTTTGGCAGAAGCGGTAGTGGTTTGGCGGCCTGAGTCATTGGAACCCAGTGCCAGGGACCCAGGCCTGCCATGTCCCTGAAGCGGTTCTCCAAAATTGCTCTGTGCATGTGCAGAAGCAAAAAACAAGATGGCTCCGCACATGCACAGAGCAATTTTTATTGCACTGCACATGTGCGCACAGCACGCATCAAGCACAAGCATGCATGATCACGAGCAAACTGGCAGTAGTGACTGCCGGAACCTACCCCTGCTACTATCAATAATGTAACTATCAAGCTCCACGCAAGAGAGATCACGACATGCATGCAACAAATATCTTCTCCAAAGGATATATTAAATTACACTTTAAAAAAATCAGGAGGAAGGGAATAGATTTATCTAAATATAATCAAGCAAACAGCATGGAGAAAGACAGAAGGCATCCACCTGGCACACTTGGAATAGGACACAGAACATGCAAGATGTAGCACTAAATGCCACTCCTTATCTACTCACTTACATACACCATTGTCAAGGAAAGACAACTGTACTTGGCATATGAAGCAGAACATTAAACAAATACCTCCCAAGTAGGTCTAAAAATAAAACAACGCAGCCAAATAATACTCTTTTGTGACAACCAAAATATGCTGACTCTTGAGAATCCCAGCCTTCTGGGCATCTGCTGGAAAAAAAATCACCTGCTTTTGTGTGAGAGAGGAGTGGGAAGGGAGGGAGAGGGAGGGGAGAGGAGAGGGAAGGAGGGGAGAGGAGATAAATTGTCCCATGAAATAGTGGTTTTTAGATCTTTGGGGAAGAGGGACCAAGGGAACAGGAATGTGAGGATGCCTCCTACACCTTAGAAGTGTTCTGTTGATCACTTAATGATCCTATACATCTGGGGTTCTGGAGATATGGAAGAATTGCGTATGTACAGACTGAAACTAATTGGAAATTAGCCAAATTATATTTTTATCCAATGAGTGCTAAGCTATGTTTGGAAACAGTGAAATTTATTCTGCAAGGTGCCTTGTTGGCAAAGCAATAGAAACTTACATTATCTGCATCAATATCTATACATGTCTGTGTATTTATATATAATCAAAGCTATACAGTTTTAAACTTGAGGAAAAAGAACATATGGTTCTGAAGGAAAAACAGAGCTAATTACATAAAACAACATCTAAAAATAATTCATGGCATGGACCCTGATTTTCAGTTCTGGCACATGTTTTATTTCCTGACTGCAATTCCATACTTTGTATTTTAAAACTACAACTCCAAAACAAATCTGATTTGTCAATAAACAATCAAAGTGGAGTCCTTGGTGCTCTCTGAGCTTGGTTGTTTGATTGTAGACATTTTGTTATCCAACTAGGAAAATTAACTAGTTGGGTAATTGTTGTGGCCCAGCAGGAGCTGTTGGAGCTGCCACCAGACTCCGACAGCGAGGGGCCCTATGAGTCGGCTCTGGAAGACGTGGAGGACCCTGGACAGGGTTCCGACTCCGAGCAGGGATCAGAGAGGCTGGTTGGCCACCAGGATGTGCCTGAGGCATGGAGCAGCGGTGAAAGCCAAAGGGAGCGTGCTCCTGAAGTCATGCCTTGGAGCAGTGGGGAGGAGACAAGGGAGTGTGATCCTGACATCATGCATTGGAGCAGTGGGGAGGAGACAAGGGAGTTGGTCCTGGATGCCTGGCAACAGAGGCTAATAGGCATAAAGAACAGTTATGCAGTTACAGGGGATAATTGAACTCAGCTGGTGGTAATTAGGCTCCTCTCAAGACTATAAAAGGAATGACTTTCCACATGCTCGTCGCAGGAATCAACGTATTTACTAGAGCTGGAGAAGCTATTGTGGCTATCTTGGCAGGCTGGATTGCTGCCAAGGTCTAGTCGGTGCTGGATTGCTGCCAAGGTCTAGTCTGTGTGTTAATAAATCCTTGAAGTATCTTTGTCTCAGCATGCTTTGGTGTATGAAGAGTGGGGTCAGAACAGGTAATGAAACGTCTGCAAGCAAACAACCAAGCTCAGAGAGCACCAAGGACTCCGCAGTTCAGCCCTCAGCTACAAATATTCACTACTGGAATACAGGTAGTCCTCGAGTTACGAATGTAATGGAGGCTGACAATTATATTCATAACTC
This sequence comes from Thamnophis elegans, assembly GCF_009769535.1. Classification (NCBI taxonomy): domain Eukaryota; kingdom Metazoa; phylum Chordata; class Lepidosauria; order Squamata; family Natricidae; genus Thamnophis; species Thamnophis elegans. The sequence continues at coordinate 34,288,852 of NC_045541.1, read as the reverse complement.
AAGGATTTGTTGGAGTGAATCACGTAAAACAAATAATTCCCTCACCACTGTCAAACCATTCACTAAGGCTGCATTACTATGACTATTAGTCTTCTCATTCCTATCACCCGTCTCCTCCCACTTATGACTACATGACTGTAATTTTGTTGCTTGTATCATTACGATTTATATTGATAGTTTCCTGATTGCTATTGATATTCCTGACTATCATTAAGTGCTGTACCTTATGATTCTTGACGAATGTATCTTTTTATGTACACTGAGAACATATGCACCAAAGACAAATTTCTTGAGTGTCCAATCACACTTGACCAATAAAGAATTCTATTCTATTCTATTCTGTTCTGTTCTATTCTCTTCTACTCTACTCTAAAAATGAACGTGGAAACTCCTTGCTTTGAAGTTCACTGAGATCTATGGTGCATATATTATGTAGCAGATCTTTGTTTTTCAGAAGTTTGGGAGTTTAAGGGTCAAAATCCCTTACCTCTTCCATTAAGGTCCAGCTTTGGAGTCTGGCAAAGTTTGCAAGCCAACCAAAGACTGGCGTGATTTCTGAGCCTGCAGAAATTGCCTTCTGTTAATCTAAACCTGGGGGCAATGGTGGCCAAGCTGTTAAGACACTGGGCTTGTCGACTGGAAGGTCAACAGTTCAAGACCCATGTACCACATGATGGAGTGAACTCCCCTTACTTGCCCCAACTCCTGCCCACCTAGCAGTTCGAAAGCATATAATTGCAAGTAAGTCGGTACCACTTCAGTGGGTGGGTTAACAGCGTTCTGTGCACCTTCAGAGTATAGTCATGCCAACCACACGACCACAGAAGCATCTTCGGACAACGCTGGCTTTTCAGCTGTGAATCAGAGATGACCACGACTCCCTAGAGTTGGACACAACTTGCAAGGGAAACTTTTTTTAAAAAAATTTAAACTTATTCATTTCCTTTAAAGCAGGGGTTCCCAACCCCCGGACCGCACAAGTGGCAGATGCTAGTGTTTGCGTGTGAAGCTCCATTTGTTCAAGCTGCGGGCACATGGGCCACCGCTTGCACAAATGGAGCTGGGCCCACAAGTGCCCACTGCTTGCGCAGAACTATTCCCTCTCCCACCGCCACCAGTCCGCAAATCCAAAAAGATTGGGGACCACCGCTTTAAAGGCTTATAGTAATAACCTCTCCATTGTTCTTTCACAGCTCCGAGGTTCTAATAAGCGTAAATGTGGCATTATTTCTTCCACAAGTTTACCAACATCCCATCAGGAACACAAATGCAAGTTCAACATGTAACTTTCAAATGCAACCAGATAACCCTTAAAATACAGCCAGAGTAGCTTGAGGGCCAGAAAATCCTGGCTGTACCATCTGATGAGGGGCTTTGATATGAATATTGAAATCTTTCTGTCCCCTACTAAAAAGGTTCAGTTTACGGGATGCCAACACCTCCCCTTCAGCAGAGATGTAAAATTTCAAAAATGCTGAAAGGGGTGGGGGGATATCTGGAAGATTTTGTGGAGGAACAAATGGAAATAAACCTGTGATACATTTAGCACATTTCACAGATATAAAACCGCATTACTTTGCATAATTTGTTATTTACAAGTTGGCTTATTAATAAAAAATGTTTGGTATATTATATTTATGAGCATAGTTTGTTCTCAGCCAATAATTATGGAGTTATTGATTAGAATGTAGCTTGAAAAGATTTTTTTTTTTTAAATGGCGCAATATACTGCTGAATCTGACAGAACGTAGCACATCTTTACGTCTCCTTATTAAGAGAGGTAGACACAGAAATGTTAATACTGTAAATGGAAGTAATCATTAACATTCAGGGTGGGCTGCTGGGGGTTTGCAGGAGTTCGGGAGATCTTCTAGCTAAGATTTTGTGCAGTTTGGAGAACCTCAAATCCCACTCCTGGCTGCCCAAACTTTGGAAAGATATAAAGGCAACTAATATGCAAAGTTGCCTTGTCAGCTTTGTGCCTCATTTCTGGATGTTCATAGGCATATTTGACTTAATCCATAACTTTTTTGAATCTGTAACTCTCTGGCCAATAATTGGCTTTATAAATATAACTTTCTGACACTACCACTGAATTTTCCGTATCCCTTGCCAGTCTGCAGCAATATACAATTCTGAAAATATTTAATGTGTTCAAAGGACCTCAATGGAAATTTGAAAAATTTGTTCTTTCCACTGTGGCCACTCAAGTCCTTTGACAGTGTTTCTCATAACAGAATAAATGATCATTGAATAGATTGCGTATTGATTCACATTCCTTATGTTTTAATAATTTTTTCTTTTAAAAAAGAGGTCCTTTAGATATTTCAACTTGCTTTGCTGCTGACAAACTTTTAATCATTTTTCTTGTCTTTTTTTCCCTTTGTAAAAGAACACCTGGGCATATCTTTAAGCACTTGTCTTGGGAGAAGGGAAGTATAAAACCCCTGGCTTTAATAGGCATTCTACTTTTATTTTAGTACTTCTTATCTGTGGAATTAGGCTTAAAGAGCAACATGACTTGTTCTAACATACCATCTGAACTAACAAATGCTGTACAAAATAACACAGCAGGCATTAGAAAATGTATTACTCTATCCTTCATGCTGTGACACAGTTTGCAGTGCTCTGCAGTGTATTTGAATAGTGTAGCTTTTTTGCTTAAGTTTTCTATCCTGGCAAATACTCGTTTTTGATCTGCATTTATTGAAAGTGATATGTTGAAGGGAAAGAGCAAAGCACAGCAGAAAAATTATGCCTAAAAGCAGTGTGATAAGCCTGTCTATATTAATCTGTGAAAAGGGCATTAAAATATAATAGTGAAAACTGTGGGTCAGCCTGACAAACTGGGGAATATCCTCACAGCAGATGTTATATAAACATGCTACATAATCGTTCTGTTTCTACCATTGTAACTCTGATGGGTTGCTAAACAAATGATTGTAAGTTGAGGACTATCTGCACAGTGTTTTTTAATTGTCCTAAAGAAAAGCAGATACTGTTCGACAGGGGTGGGTTGCTGCCGGTTTTACTACTGGTTCACAACTCTTGCGCGTCAGGCACACACGCTGTTCAATACAATTTACAGTGAACTGCGCATGCGCAGTCACTAAAATCCAAAATGGCGGTGGTGCAGTGGTGACGAGGGAACCGGTTTGGAGGTGTGGCAGGCCTGGGTCGCTGCCAGTTCTGCGACCTAGGCTTGACTTCCACTACTGGTCTGGCCGAACTAGCAGCAACCCACCTCTGCTGTTCAAGTATCTGTCTGAACAGTAGGAGAGAAATACTTTATGGATCCTGGAGTAAGGGAAGACATCTAGGACAGTGATGCCCAAACATTCGGGCACCAGGGCCCAGTTCTGTGGAGAGGGGTTTTTCTGCAGACCACGGAGGGGGCATGCTTTCATGTGCTGCCTGCATATCATGGATGGGGCTTCACTTGTTTGTGCAGCCCGGTTTCACAGACCAGTGGTTGAGGACCCCTGATCTGGGATCTAAAATAATCTCATTGTACGAGTGCGCATGCATATACTGTGTGTGTGTGTGTGTGTGTGTGTGTATGCATGCATACATGCATGCATGCATGCATGCATACATACATACATACATACATACATACATACATACATACATACATATATATATAAAGTCACAACCCCTGGTATGCCCCAATTATGGGAGGAAGCTAACTGCTTCCATTCTCTGTCCATCGGCTCGTCACAAGAGACCATCCAGACAGAAAGCCCAATATTTTACTGTTGCCTTTGTTACATTTGTGTAGTATTTGTGCTGATAAATAAATAAAGGGAGACTAGTATAGATCTATTTCAAGCTATTTAGCTCTCATCAGCTAGCCATACCATCGAATCCCAGTAAGGGTATGGCTAGCTGATGAGAGCTAAATAGCTTGAAATAGATCTATACTAGTCTCCCTTTATTTATTTATCAGCACAAATACTACATATATCTATCTATCTATATATATGTGTGTGTGTGTGTGTGTGTATGTATATGTGTATATATATATGTGTGTGTGTGTGTGTGTGTGTATGTGTATGTATGTATATGTATAAGATGCACTGGAGTATAAGACGCACGAAGGTTTTGAAGAGGCGAATTAAAAAAAGTAGGTAGGTAGATAGAGGGAGAGAGAGAGAAATACAGTAGGTAAGTAGGGAAAGAGAGTGTGTAGATAGGTAGGTAGGCTAGGTAGGTAGGTAGGTGGGGGGAGAGAGAGAGAGAGAGAGAGAGAGAGAGAGAGAGAGAGAGAGAGAGAGAGAAATACAGTAGGTAAGTAGGGAGAGAGAGTAGGTAGAGGGAGAGAGAGAGAAATATAGTAGGTAGATAGGGAGAGAGAGGGTAGATAGGTAGGTAGATGTTTCCAGGTGTATTTATCCATATGCTGGAGAAGGAAATCACTGACAACCTGCAGCACCTAAATTGGGCCTGTTTTTTGTCAAAAAAATTGCATGCATAGCCTTATGGGGGCTTATAGAGTGCTGCTGGGGGCAAAAAACGGTCCATTTTTTGCTCATTTCTGCCCTCCCCAGCCCCTAGGAGTTCTCTGGAAGCCTCCATAAGGCTAGGCACGGCCATTTTGGTGAAGGGGACGGGGCTTCGGGAGGCAAAAAAACGCTGTATTCAATGTATAAGATGCACCCAGATTTTCAGCCTCTTTTTTGAGGAAAAAAGGTGCATTTTATATTCCGAAAAGTACAGTAATTATCATTTACAACTATCAGAATTCCAATGCAATGTATGACTGATACATGCCTCATTTCTGAAGACACTGATTTCTATTTTATAAGTTACCGGTACTTCTAATGGAGAGCTTCAGTGCAGATAATAAAAGGCTTTATTGTTCAAACATCCCAGAAGTTACTTTTTTGCAATCTTATGCTACTGCAACTTTAAAGGCTGAGTACTCTTAACAAGCAAAAAGGCCCCTCTTATTGGGGTTAAGTAATACCTGACCTTATAAACATCAGGAATCTAGCAAGATAAAGGGAAGTTTGTACAATGGGTACCACTAGACATTCCTCCCCTATCGAAGACTTTCAGTTATGTTCGGCTCAGAATAAAGCAAATCTGCACTCAAAGAATAAAGCTTATCACTAATTTAAAGAGGGTGGAGGGGAATATGAAAACACAACATACTCATTTCATACTACAGAAATAGTCATACTCAAAACACAACTCCCTCAAAACATGAAGGACTCTTGAGAAAGGAAAAACCAAATTTTACGCCTACATTAACTTTAGCTAAACTGTTCATGCTTTGTGTCTTGGTGACATATTTAACTTATGGCACAATAGTGTTTATGCCAATAACCTATTTATATAACCTGACAAGTTCTTCTGGGCTGAATGCCATCGCTTTTTTGTCCCAAACCATTTCTTTTAGGAAAAGCAGCACAGCAGGACATAAAGGGATTCCAGCTCAAATTTATTTATTCATTGGGTTTTCATGTGCCTTCAATCCCTAGCTTTTAAGCAGATAACAACAGTACTAATAAAGGAGAATAGTTGTAGTTCAGGGTTGAACTGTGGGGCCCTCTGAGCCATGATGGCACACAGTGGTTAGAATGCAGTATTGCAGGCTAATTCTGCTGAGTGCCAGCAGTTTGGCAGTTCAAGACTCACCAGCTCAAGGTTGATTCAGCCTAACATTCTTCCAAGGTCAATAAAATGAGGATCCAGATTGTTGGGGGCAATCGGCTGACTTTGGTTAGAGAGGGCTGTAAAGCCTGTGAAGTGCTTGGTTGTTTTCTTGCAGACATTTCATTAGCCAAACTAGGTAACGTAATCAGGCCTAGCAGGGAGTAAAGTAGCACTGATTCAGAGGTGAGTTGCTCCCGATTAAGCTGAACTGGTAGTGGTGATTCGGCCTGGGTCGCAGAACCATCAGTGACCCAGGCTGGCCACGCCCCCGAACTGGTTCCCCAGTCTCTTCTGCCATTGCTGGCATGTTCCTGCGCATGCGCAGAACAAATTACAGTCAACTGTGCATGCACGAGCAACACGTGGTGCACACACGCGAGCGAACCAGTACTAACTGATAGAGGAACCCACCCATGCATTGATGATGTTACCTGTTTGGGTAATGAAACATCTAAAAATAACTAAGCTCAGAGAGCACCAGGACCCCTCAGATAACAACCGTGTACAATAAATAGATTTGAAATATCCCAAAGGACCTACTTTTATACTATAGACAAACTCAACACTGCATTTGCCATTCAATATTCCGGGTGTAGCTTCCCTCATCTCTTCACTCTTAATTTTTGAAGGCCCTGCTAAGAGTTAAATCTTAACTATGCTCCAAAATGACATCAAAAGCATGGCCAATTTGCTGACAGAACTAAATCTCATAGTAGTTGGGAGAGGATCACACACAAAATCTAAGGCATGGCCCCAAGAACATTTTGTTTTTAATGATCTAGAAACAGAAATGGAATTCTCTGTTTTTCCAGGATGTGGAACTGGAAGCAGTCATTTAGGCAAGCCAGTCCACCCTTCTGCTTAGCACAGGAATTCAAATGATAATGAACCCGTGAAGGACAAGAGTCAGAAGGGACTTGGGACAACATGAGACCTGCAACCTTGAATTGCTAATTGAAGCAAATAACCCACCCACCCCCGCCCCAGCAAAAAGAATATACAACATGAATGTCCCACTGTGTAGTTAGCTCTTCTCACTGAATCAATATAACCTATCGAAAAATATGATCTGAAACCCAAATACTTACCAGCCTTGCTCGGCGAAAGAAAAGCTATCATCACAAGAACAGGAACAATCATAAGTCCATTTATCATTGTAGATCTAAAAAAAGAGGAAAAATATTCTTGCTTTAAAAAATGAAATCAGAACTAAGCATACTCTAGCGGAATACCAATTGTATTTGATAGTTCTGCACTGTTCAATCAACAAGCATGAGCATTTTCCCAACGACATTTAACAGTCGCTTGACTAACATGAAGCGTTTGTAAAAGGCTAGATTCCCGAATAGCAAAAAATACAACCTTGTAAGAGCAGCCAAATGTCTACAAAATAATGCATTTACAAATACGAAACCTTCTTGCAAATTTGAGACGGTGGCTTTCCAAGCCATTGCTACCAGCAGTTAATGTAAACAGAGGTATGGTGAGAGAGAGGGGGGGAGGGAGAGTGTGCCTGCCTTTAGTTAGTGTTGATTCCTGAAAACTGTCTGACAGGTCCCCACGGTTTTCTTGGCAAAATTTGGGAGGTGGTTGCCGTTGCCTTTACCCTAGGGCTGAGTAAGAATGACTGGCTCAAAGTCATTCAGAACTGATGATCTTCCAATTTCTAGCCTGGTAATTTAACCATTTCACCAAACTGGCTTAGTGTGTAATATTTGGATTTCAAAAGCAAAGGCTGATATTTTGACCAATTTTTTTAAAAAACAATCCAAACCAGACCTAAAGCATTGCATCCAATATCAAAGGATCTTACCCACCAGGGATGTTGTTGTTCAAAGGCTTTTCCCAACACTAGTCTTACAGGTATGAATTCCACATTTCTTACCAGATCAACTTTAGAAAAATCGCATAGCAGAAAACTGTGAGTAGCAGCAGAACTAATCACTTTTTTAAAAAGACAAAATGATCTGTTTTGGTTTGGCCTGTTTTCTGCCCCCTTTTTAACACCAGGGGGTCTAATCTACTCACCCCAGTGGAGTCAGCAGTAACATTCCTATCAGGCCATAATGTAAGAGTTTGCAATTTCATGCTGACTGGAAGTTGGCCCACTGCGATATCTCCTGTCAATGAACTGGGCTCATTTTATAATTACCACATTTGGGGTTCAAACTGGCAAGCTTGGTCCATAATTACATTAACCATCACTGGGAATCAAGCAGGCCTGTTGATTACAGTGCATTCCGAGGTTTTGGAATCCATCAAAATATCCAGAATATTTTAGACAAAAGGGAAAAGAAGAAAACTTTTATCAACCTGGACACACTCAATTGTTTAACGTTGTAATTTTCTAGGCCTCTTTTTAAAGTGTAATCTTAGATCACGTTTTGAACTTACATTAATAGTTTTTTTTAAGGAAAAAGAATGCTGCAACTTTTTTAGTATGAATCCTTAAATATAGGTGCTTTTCGACTTAGTGACCATTCGAAGTTACAACAGCACTGAAAAAAGTGACCATTTTTCACACTTACAACCATCGCAGTCTCCCCATGGTCATGTAATCAAAATTCAGATGCTTGGCAACTGACTCATATTTATGACGGTTGCAGTGTCCCAGGCTCATGTGACCACCTTTTGCGACCTTCTGACCACAAAGTCAATGGGGAAGTCTGATTTATTTAACAAGTGTGTTACAACTTAACAAGTGCAGTGATTCACTTAACAACTATACAAGAAAGGTCGTAGAATGGGGCAAAACTCACTAAACGAACGTCCCCCTTGGCAACAGAAATTTTGGGCTCAACTGTGGTCGTAAGTTGAGGCTATCAACTGACTATCTGTATGCTTCAAAAAGGAGAAGTGGGGAAGGGGCAACAGGAAGGGAAAATCATATTACCAAATTCCAATTGTGCAATAGGAGATTTTATTCATAGATGCTTTGGGCTGCATGTGTTCTAGCTAATTATACGCCATTTGAATATTTTGCTGAAATGCTACATCTATGATTTTCACTGTGAGCCAAATGTACGCAAACTAATGGTAACCTTTATGCACCCAGCAAAATACGAACCAGGTCTGCAGTGCTAGGTTACTGCACAGACCTTGCAGGAGCAAAAGCAAAAGGAAAGAACAATTTGCAGCCTTAGCCTGCCAAAAATACAGATTTTGTATTCATTTTATCAGGAAGGCTTTTCTATTGATCAAGACAAGCTGTTTAAATGATACCCTTAGGGAGGCAAATGTCAAGCACTTCTTGATATATAATGCTTAAGAAGAAATAGAGCTCAACTCTCTTACTACACTAAAGCCAACAAACTGTTTAGGCAGTTGAAGTCCTGCCAAGAAACTTCTGGAAGGGATGTCAAGATTTCTTGCCGGCTGCCGTTTTGCTCGGAGAACGTGGGATATGCAACTAGCCTTTATATTCAAGCAAGGTAAGAACAGATCTTAAAAGAAAGCTTGTTAATTTTGAAAACACATATCAACTCCCCAGATGCCAAGAATGTTAGCCAAGAAGTCAAATTTCATTGCTGCCTTTCACCTAGATAAACATGAAACAACCAAGAGGATGATTATTAAGTTAAAAAAAAAAAGAGATCACCAAAGCCTAAAAATACAACCCTCTGGGTCAATGAAAACTGAGCCTTCTTCTGAGGGGAAGACCACGACTTAGGGTGCACTGGAATATAGAAATGGCTTGAATCCAAGACATGTTTTAGAAGTTGGGTTGGCAAGCCTCATTTGTTAGAAAGATGTACTGAGACACATTCTGGAAGGATAATACACATTCTGGAAGGATAATTGGGGTTTCAGTGTATTAAGTATCTAATGTTTTTCCCCTTAAATCCCACAAAAAATCTCCCCACAATTTCTACAACGTTTTAGTGCACCTTCTATGGCCACAGAAGGAATGCTGTCAGACTGCGGATGACCTCCCAAGCTATTCCTTACAGGGCAGTTTTCAACTTTGTGTTATATTTTCCTCTAAACTGTATGTCAACAGCATTATCTAAACCACTGTCAACATAATTACCTTATTTAACCCCTAAAGTTAAAAGAACGCTACTACGCAGTTAAGATAACCCAGACTAGACCCAAAACTGCACCATGTACGACATCAAGTAGCACCATGTGTGGCATCTTCATTATCCTAAAACAATCTTGGTTTTATTATGCGAATTAATTGTTTTCACTGGTTTTTATATTTGGTTTCAATTTAAACTTTTATATGCATAATATGTCCTTTTGGAAGAAAAACAGTAGCATCTACATAGATCTACCATTGCCATGACCATCATCTTCCCTCAGCAAAATTTACAGATAATCCATAACATCACTTGAAATGCTAATATCGAGTTTTGTCTGTATATATTACCTCTAAGGTTGTAAATTCTAGCACAAGTCTTAACACAATTGAATAATAACAATAATAATTGTTTCAGGAAGTGATGCTGGCTTGGGCCTAGTATTTTGGTCCTGACTAGAAAGCCCTTATGAGCTAAACATACCTAATGTTGTGTTAGACAGCAGTGTTATCCAAACACCCATTCTCCACGATATATTACTACTAGATACAATTTTGATTAAATTTATGTAGAATTACTAATCCACTATACCTTCCATACTTGTGTTTATTTAAATATGCAGGGTTGGATTTGTCTTTTTACAAAGGCTATTTCCAAGATTAAATTTAATTGCTATTAATTGCTGTATTACCTATTAATTGCTCTTTTATCTACATTAGAAAGGCAATTCAGACAGGTCAACAAGCAAGCCATACTACCTTTGACAAGCAAACACCTTTAAAAAAAGGCATTGTTTGTTCATTTTATTGGATTATATAATCACACCAAGCAAATGGTTCTAGAGTTACGCAAACATTCTTTTAACTTTAGAGACTAGTAAAATGAATTTTAATATAAACTGTTATGGACTGAAGTGTCCTTGACCTGAACTTTCTGAATTTCCTGTAAAGCTTGTCCATTTATTTTGCATTGCTAATGACATCTATACAAGATACAGTCAGAGTCAGACCATTAGATGATGCGAACTCTAGCCTACAAAAGGTTATGCTATCAGTCTTTAAGGTGCCACTAGGCTTTCTGCTCCCTTTTAATCGGACCTTTTGCAATGATGAGCAAGAACAGTATGAAATTGCTGCTCTTAAAAGCCCTTTGCAAAATGCTACAGAACAACTTTCCATAGATGGACTTACCAGAGAGAAAATATCCACATAAAATTAATCCGCTTCATCTTTTATCACTGAGAATAATCAAAATATAGAGTTCATTATTATTATAAAAAAACCCATTCTGCATATTTAAGATGAAGCCATTAACATTCATTTGACTCTGTCTTTAAAGACTGAGGAGTTAATAATGCTTGTTCTAAATTAAACCACTGCATATTTTGTTTTTCATTCCATGTATGACATGAATCACAATGTCGTACGAATGAAGATTTTTTATTTTAAAAAAATTGTGATTACTAAAATGTGAACCAAGACTTTTATTTAATTATATTGTCTTTTCGCAAAATATAAGTATGAGATATATACTGACAGAATCCTTTACTCTAAAGATATTGCTGTTACAAGGCAATGAATGGATTATCCCCTTAATAAGTACACTTAATATATCATTATTTCCAAAAAATAATACTTCATAAGCATAAGGACATTAGATGTTGCTTGTATCTTTGATTCTAGGGGTTGCTAGTTTGTTAACTAAGTCTGTGGAAGAGAACCTCTTCCCAGAAAAATCTTACAGGCTTCTGAAATGTCATCATGTTACAAATCATTTGTCCGCCATGGTTCAAGACCCCTGCATGCTTGTCAGTTTATGGGTAACTATAGATAGTCAAAAAAGCTAATTGGCACTCCACATTTACCCCAAGAATGTACACAAGCATAGGTAACTTGCAATATTTAAGCCAGTATTGTGTGTTAGCTAGTAGAGCATTCCTCAACCTGGCGCCTTTCAGATGTATTGTATTACTACCTGGGGACGGTCACAGCTGTGACCCAACATGTCAAGACAGCACCGGGTCAGGGAAAGCTATTTTAGTGCAACAAAGGAAATGCCACAACAATGCATTCCTGTCTTAGGAGAGAAAGGATAGATGCCTCCTTGAACAAAGGCGCAAGACAATTTGATAGCTTCTAATCAATTCTATTTCCAGATAGGCTTCAATTCAATGCTTGCAAGGTTGTAATAGTACAACTGGATACTCAGGAAAACCAACTGAAGATGAAACAAAAATGTAGATGTTTCTCCTTTTCACTAGATTTATAGGATCAGGATGGAAAACCTTTAACTTCAGATTCTTTCCCAAACTGCTGAAGGACATATTAGAATGTGCAGAAATGAATAGGTTAACACTTACAATTAAAGAGAAGGAACAAACTGAATATTATATCATATGGGAACTATTCTACCGATGATTAGAGAACAAATATGAAAGTTAGAAATGAAAGTAGATAAGTGAAATATAGAAAATATATTAATAGAATTAAATAAGTTAAGAAGAGGATTGTTACAGTATTAGATTAGTTATATATATCAGTATTAAGTCATGAGCAGATAAATAATGAATATGGTTGTAAATTCTAATTGTTATTGCACAAGATATTTGTACCCAGACAACACACTGTTTAATGGAAGATGGATTGTTTGTATTAAAATAAAATAAAAAATATATTTTAAAAAGGGACATATTTGACTCTACAGAGGTCTGCACCATTATGTTAATTATAACTCTCTAGTGTTTTTACACTTGTTTCATGCACAACTCCTGCTTCTTAAAATCTATGGGGCCAGAATTCTTTACATCCTCCAATACAAGAAGACGTGCATAGCAATAGAAGCAGCGTGTCTGAAAAAAGAGCAAATGAGTTCTTCTGCAAAAAATATCAGCATTATCAGTACCATATCAACGTGAGGAATTTAACGGGCTGCTTTTCTTGCAAGATGAGCTAATGCTTCTTGGTCTTCCTCCCTCTGTGTGAACAACTTAGACGCATCAATGATTTGTTAAGCCAAGCATTTGCACATAGTGGAATGCAGACATTCATGCCTTGGGTGCTGATGGCTGGGGAATATTTAAGCCAAGAAACAGTCTGTTGAAGATGTGCCTCAGATGTTTTCTTCTTGGCCAAGAGAGCATTTCAGGGCTCAGCCCCTCAAATTCCCAATGCTCGCAGGTTGTAATGCAACAAACTTAAAAGCACACAGATTCTGGCAGGCTGTAACAAGGGCAAGGCAGCTTTTCTACTGACACGAGTCAGCCTTTATCAGGTGCCATGACATCCTTTAACCTGAGACACTCTTGAGTTCTGGTGGAATAGCTGCTCCATAAGTGAAGGACATGCTATTTTAGCCAGCAGGATACTTAAAATGTGTTAACAATGTGTTGCATTCACACTTACAGAAGGACTGCTGCCATAAATAGAAACCTGAACAATTCTAGCCAGTAGAATTTCTACACACATACAAACACCCATTCCAAGAAATTACCAATTACAACTTCTGCGTCCTGAGTGTTTGGGGGAAGACGGTAATCTCATATGTCCTATCTTCTCACCGTCAAAAAGAAAAAAGTTACAGAGAATGCAACACAACACAAGTGGCAGCACGTAGGGACGCTGGCTGATGTTGGAAAAAGAAAACCAGAGTCAAAGTCAGTTATAACTTAGAAGGGACCCTACTAAGAAGTTCCTAGGTGCAGTTTACACTGGGAAGTTGAAGGAGTGGCACACCAATGCTGTATGTGGCCAAAAGGCTTATCTGGATGTATTATGTAGTCACTAGGAGTTGAGCTCAACTTGAAGAAGCCTCTTGATGCATGCAATTGCCGCAATTCCATCCTTTCTTTCCAGTTTCCCCAATGCTATCCCACTGGGGAAGCTGATAGAATTTACTTACACTTCAGCTGAGACGTTTCACCTTATTGCTAAAGGCGGAGAGGGAAAGGGAGGGGGGGATGGATAATTTGCAGCGTGACTCAGATGCACAGCTGTTCATTAAATATGTTCACCACAAAATACAAATCTGTGCAGGGAAAAGCAGTATAATATCTTGGGAGACAACAAGCAAGCTAATTGTAGAAGAATAGTAAAGGGAGGAGGGAAGCCAGTTTAAAAAGGTTGCAGCATATCCCCAGAGAGTAGGCCATCTGCAAATATGATAGACTAAGCCAAGAACACATTTAGAAATCTAAATGCTGCAATGCAGCCTCTGTGCGTGCTACTTCGCTCTTCCTCGGCACCTGAAAATAGGGTGTCCTTTTTTCGGTTTAATTGCTACAAAAACTCTTTTATTTATTTATTTGTCTCAACCAGGAAAAACAAAACAAAAGGCCCTGGGATGTAGAAGGGGAACATTCCATCTAAAAGGTACATTCTCACACTAAAGGGCATTTGGTTATTTACTCTTGAAAGTTCTTTCATATAAACAGCTTTCTCTACTTGCCCTTAAAATTCATGACACTTTATATGAAATCTCTAGGGAGCCCTAATGTTGTAACTTCTGCCACATCACAAGATTAAACAGAAAGTTTAATCATTCTCTTCCTGTAACTTTCCTGTCACAACAAGCTTTTTGAGGCACAGTATATAATGCTAGAAAAGAGCAGCCATGAATGCTTACTTTCTAGAATAGAGGAAAAGCTGCTTTGGGATTGCAAGGCAGATGAGCCTGCTTGATGTACTAGGGGATGAGATATTTATTTGATCAGGGACTGAATAAAATAGAACATACATAATCTAATTACCGCAGAAAGAGAGGAGAAAACCAACAAAGCATCCACAGAACCAAAAGACAAATGAACCTGGTATAAGGATATCAGTCATGTGCAGTATAGTCAGAGGTGCTATTCAGCAGGTTCTGACCAGTTCTGGAGAACTGGTAGTGGAAATTTTGAGTAGTTTGGAGAACTGGTAAATATCACCTCTGACTGGCCCCGCCCTATCTATTCTCTGCCTCCCGAGTCCCAGCTGATCGGGAGGGTATGGGGATTTTGCAGTAACCTTCCCCTGGAGTGGGGAGGGAATGGAGATTTTACAGTATCCTGCCCTTGCCACGCCCACCAAGCCACGCCACGTCCAAGCCATGCCCACAGAACCGGTAATAAAGAGATTTGAATCTCACCACTGAGTATAGACAATTGTTTGTGCACATTCATAGCAACAATATAGAACTTTGCTACCTTAAGGATGATAGCAGTTTTCTTGTTTGAAAAGAGAAAAATGATAAGAAATTCCTCAGGACAATTCAGTTGTATGTAGTAAGAAATGGAAGAGGAGTCTTCCTCAAATATCACTGTAAAAGGAGCAGTGCCTCAACATGAACCACAAACATAAGGAGAGTTTCATTGTGGATGTGCTGAATGTACTGTGTAAAAGCACAGAGGGTGTATACTATTATATCTGTGTCAGAAGAAGAAACTTTATTGGGTTGAAATGATGAGTGAGTTGATGTAGTTGGCTGGTTGCCACCTTACATGGTTAAACTAAGTTTGGACAGAATTTGGAATGAATCCTCTTTCATCCTGGGCTTCAATGACTAAAAGCCTTTCTTTAATAAATCTCCTAACCTGAGTGAAATCCAAAGAGAGGCCATATTATAGAAGGTTTTAATGCAAGAAGACTCAGACTAATCTGAAAGAAGAGATAGAATCAACTCAGCTGGTAAATAATGGCATTTAAGCCTGTAATTAAAGATTAATAACCATGCTCTAATATCAACCCTTGCCTGACCAACTTATTGTCTTAGAATTATAATAGATATACATTTTGCGGCATACTAAGGGTAAGGTTAACACTGACAATGGGCAAGAGATTTACTTAGTGAATGCTGCACAGTAAATACAATCTAGCCACAAGCTAGATTTTGATAGCTGTCTCTTCTCACCGTAGCCCAGCAAACTTTGTGATACTAGTCAACTACCAGTTCTTTTTTATGTTTGTTAACTACAATGGAGAAAAAATTCTTCAGTAAACTTGTCAGGTATAGGACAATGCCCCGGCCAGAAGGTTAAATCCCTTATTTTGAAAAAGAACCTTGGGGGATGAGCAGAGACACTGTAGGAGGAGAAGTTCTTAATGTTGTGTTTGCTCTTTAGCTATTTCATTTTCCCAGAAGAATAGAGACTACTCAATTGTAAGCTTGCAATTTGTCCACATGGCTGCACTGAGCTGGACCGCAGCTATGCTACATAATGGATACAAGATTGTGGTTACAGCAGTCTTCCTTATGTACAATTAACTTTTTGGTTTGAATCCTGACAAATGAAAATGTGGCTGAGAATGCTGTATATGAAGGACCATCATTCTAAGTACATGGAAGCAAGTGGGCCAAGTAAAAGGAAAAAGTCCTAATACCAAATCAGAGGTGGGTTTCTGCCGGTTCACCGCAGATCGGATGAACCAGAGTGGTTGTGGTGGGAGGCTCCGCCTACCTACCCAGAGGCTTCTGAGCATGCGCAGAAGTGTTGCGCAAGCATGCCCATGAGCAAACTGATAGTAAAATAAATTGAAACCCACCACTGGACCAGATACCAAGCAGGAGGGGTACTACGAGAAACAAAATGGTACTCATTGGTGAAGTAGGGATCAAAGTCCTCCAAAAGTCCAATCAATTTTATATAGAAGTATTATAAAATGGTATACAAAATTTGCAAAAAAATATCAATTTCTCATTCCCGATCTGGATGAAATCAAGCATATTTTTGCACAGGCTGAATCCAAGCAAAGAAGCCACTAATAATATCAATGTTTCTAACTTTCCTCCTACTGTATAAGGAATGGGGAAGACTTTTCAAAGTGAGGTTACTCTATCATAAAAGTAACACTCAACCCATCTTTTATATCCTTCTGCATTAAACAAATCCCTACATTAGGATTACTTTTAATAAAAATACAAAAAACTAGAATCAATCTACAGTGATAGAATGTGAAAGTATTGAGCTTTCCTGTAATACAAGGAATCCTGTGACACTCCATCAAAAGCTTTCAAAACACCCAGCTATTTTACTTTCAAAAAAACCTATCAGCCTGGACTTAGTGAAAGCGAGCAAACACCACTGGATAAAAGTTCTTACCACATATGGGTGTAAGAATGCTCTCAACTATATCTGTTACACTTGTGCTTAAACTACAAAATATTGAGCCCTTTCATCAGTCAATTTCTGTACAAGATCCCCAAGTCTCTGGAGGTCTTTTTTTTTCCTGGGGAAAATAGAAAGAAATATGTAAGCTTGTTTTAAAGCTGCTCTATACAATACAATAATTTGGCTCTGTTAGTTTGTCAGTAGAGTTAGAGACAAATATATATACATGACAAATAAAAGGAATACTGTATTAGTAATACTTGTGACCATCATCACGCTGTGCAAAGTTACCCTAATATTGTTATTATTAGGCTTATTGTTACTAGGCTTCAGTACTTTTGCAAAGTCCTTAGATAATAGTCTAAGTCCTGAAATGTACTAAATGTTCCTAGGAGGAGCAATACATGCAATACATAAGGAAATTTCTCTTAAATTTCTGCTGTTCACTTCTCAAACATTTCTCAAACACTTCTCAAATGTTTGAGAAGTGAACAGCAGAAATTAAGAGAAATTTCCTTATGTATTGCATGTATTGCTCCTCCTAGGAACATTTAGTACATTTCAGGACTTAGACTATTATCTAAGGACTTTGCAAAAGTACTGAAGCCTAGTAACAATAAGCCTAATAACAATATTACTAACTAATTCATTAATTGCATTCATTATTGCAAGGATCTGTCCTGCTTAAAGTTTTCACTGTATCAGGATCGCTGCTCAACACAAGATCTTTTCTTAGTATAATGGGAACATAATAAATTCCAAACATATATATTTTATACAAGTTTGTAGTCCAGTTACCAACATTAAGTCAATGGGGGAAAGCAAATCTTAACTGGCTATCTCCATGCCTTTCTTTTGTCATGAAATTAGGTAAAGCAACCCAAATGACTATTAGGCGCTACTGCTTACTGAACCAAGAGTTACAAGATTCTCTAACAGCTTGGCCATCAATCCAACACAGCACTTTTAGAGGAAAACATTGGCTTTTTGCAAACTGCAATAATAAAAGTCAAGGATTACACTGAAAAAAAAATGGGACTAAAATTCAATATAAAGAATATCACAGTAATGACAGCAGGTATAAAGATGTCAAAATGGTAGATAGTATCTACCTTTTAGGCTGAACCATCAATAATAAAGAAACAAGCACTCAAGAAATATGCTGCAGATTAGCAATAGGTAAAGCAGCTATGAAGGCCTTGGGGAAGATATCCATATGTCTTTAAAGACATCTCTATAAAGATGTCTTTATAAAAATCAGAATCATGTAAGCCATGTATCCCCTGTGACACTCTATGGAAGTGAAAGTCGGACTTTGAAGAAATAAGCTAGGAAGGTTATTGAACCTTGGTGTTGTAAAAGACTCCTGAGAACAGTGTCCACTCCAGAAAATAGATCACTAAAAAAAAAAAAAAATCAACCCAGGGGTCTTATACCAGGTACAAATGATGAGGCTCAAATTATCTTATTTTGACACATTATACAAATACTTAGCTCTCTGGAGAAGCCTTAATGCTGGGAAAGGTGAAAGGAAAAAGAGGAAGAGGATGACCAATAGCAAGATAGTTAGACTCAAGTTACAGTAACACTAAATGCACCCTTGGAGGATTTGAAAGATCAGGTTAGGTTATGCTGTTGCTAGGAACTGAGAATTTGGTGGCCCACAATCAATCAAGGATCCAATCTAGGTTCCAAAAAAAAAAAGCTAATTTCTTCTATTCCAGTGTTTCTCAACCTTGGCAACTTGAAGATGTCTTCAAGTTGCCAAGGTTGAGAAACACTGTTCAGGAGGTGTCCCAGGGATTCACTTCATTCTTGCTTCTCCACCAAAAAGCACTTCGCTGGAGACACTGCCACTCCAGTCACTCAAAACAATCATTTCCCAGCGTATGATTTTCCCTTAAAGTTAATTTAAAACTAACGTTCAGTGGTTTCAAGGTGCTTGGATCATCATGAAACGGTACTCCTCGAAGATTTCATCCACATTTTATTCAACTGGAAAATTCGAAAGTGAAGCTATTTCTAGATTGTAGAACACTTTAGATGAGCAACCCTCAGGGATTCCTCTCTCCTTTCACTGTTAAGGGGAACCACAGGCAATTGTTATATAGGAATATGAGTATATGCCAACAGGAGAGGGCTATCTGTGCAAGTGCGCTGGGAGGCTTGCATACCAATAGCGGGCTGTGCCTTTTCTTGCTGCCAAGAGAGACTTCAACATGCTTGGTCAGGTTCCTATTTATCCATTAAGGCATAAAATGTACCCCACCCCTGTAATAGATGAGAAACCATAGGCTTGCAGGTTTAACTCCAACTAAAGACCCCTTACCGAGACCCTTTTGGAGCTCTGCCCTTGAAATTATCACAAGACTCTAATCAGCCTCGCAATGTTGATAGTAAAGTGTTGTGGCCCGGCAGGAGCTGTTGGAGCTGCCACCAGACTCCGACAGCGAGGGGCCTTATGAGTCGGCCCTGGAGGATGTGGAGGACCCTGGACAGGGTTCCGACTCCGAGCAGGGCGTAGAGAGACTGGTTGGCCACCAGGTGGCGCCTGAGTCTTGGATCAATGGGGAGAGTGATCCAGAAACCACCTGTGAGTTGTTCCGGGATGCACGCCGTCGAAGGGCTACTCGGGCGTCAAGAACACCTGCGTAATTACAGGAGGTAATTACGCTCAGCTAATGCTCATTAAGCTCCTCTCCAGATTATAAAAGAGACTGCTTGTGCCACGCCCTTCTTGCAGAAGTCAACGTTAGGGACTAACGAGAAACAAACTTGGCAGGTTGGATTGCTGCCAGAGTTTGTTAGCATTGCTGCCAAGGTTTGTAGGACTTGCTGCCAAAGTGCTTATCTGTTTGTGTACTTGGCTTTCAGCCACCGGGAGTCTGGACTTATTAAAAACATTCTCATTTACGTTTGTCTCGGCTTTCGTTCCTGGATGGAGGAGGGGGGTCAGAACAGTAAAGGTAATGTAAAGGTTCCCCTCGCACATATGTGCTAGTCGTCCCCAACTCTAGGGGGCAGTGCTCATCTCTGTTTCAAAGCTGAAGAGCCAGCGGTGTCTAAAGATGTCTCCATGGTCATGTGGCCAGCATGACTAAATACCAAAGGCGCACAGAATGCTGTTACCTTCCCACCAAAGGTGGTTCCTATTTTTCTACTTGCATTTTTTATGGGCTTTCAAACTACTAGGTTGGAAGAAGCTGGGACAAGTAACGGGAGCTCACTCGGTTATGCAGTGCTAGGGATTCGAACCACCGAACTGCCAACCTTTCTGATCAACAAGCTGAGTGTCTTAGCCAATGAGCCATCACAATGTTGATAGGGGTGACATAAAGGACAACTTGAGCTGGGTGTTCAGGAAAAAAAGAAAACAGGCCCTGAAAGAAGAAACATTAGGATTCCATGGCTGAAGTTGAAATAAAGACCAGGTTTGCCCAGAGAAGAAGCACATATTAGATCCCAAACTGTGGTCAATTATTTATAATAGTAGTATGGCATTAGAAACATAAGTAATCATTCAGGAGTTACACCCAGGTATATTCCCACACATCAAATGATCGAACACAGTAATATAAGAAGCAAAGTACAGATGGGTACAATTACACTACAAAGCCTCATTGTTATTTTGCTATGCCATAATATACATTAAAAGATAAATAAAAAAAATATTTATAGATTAGATTCAGAAGACCATTCAACTCAACATTGACTTGGATTGAATGTAATGGTATCCTGAATTTCTCATAATGTGCAAAGGATAATTGATTTTATTTCACTGGTTAATTGACTATCATAGAAAGTCAAACTTATTCCATCTCACTTTGAAGCAACCATTTTTGATCTTATATCTTTCAGATATATTGTGCTAAAATACTTTTGCTTCTGCTTTAGCCCCCGTGAAACCTGGATTATAACATATCTCAAGAGTTGAGACATGAATTTTAATATATTTTACTTTTACCCTAAGAAATAGTGAGAGCCAGTTTGGTGTAGTGCTTAAGGCTTCAGACTAGAACTTCAGACTGAGTTCTAGTGTAAGGCACAAAGGCAATTGGTTGTCCTTGGGAAACAGGCAATGGCAAATCAGATCCAAAAAAACCTTTAAGCCCAAAACCCAGCCTGAAGATAGCGAGTGAGACCTCGCCAAATATATACACACACACACAAACATACATACATGTGTGTGTGTGTGTGTGTTTTCATAGATTTTCGCGGGTGTAGGTATGCTGGTCTTGTTGTATTCGGGTCTTACATGGGAAAAGACCCGAATACAACAAGACCAGCATATATACCGTATATGTATATGTATGTATGTACATATATATATACTGTATTTATACACACACACACACACACACACACACACACACACACATATATATATATGCTGTACACACACACACACATGACTGACACACTGTATTGTTTACTTAATGCAGTTTCCATTCTATATATACTTACTTAAGAATAAATCCCAGGACTGAACTGCGAGCTGTATAACCCATTTCAGCAAAATCTGATTGAAGGTCTGCACGTCACAATTTATGAAGATTCCTTCTGCCCAGTTTGGGGGGCAATTTCTGTTGCAGGATATTACTCCTTGCCATGAAGTAAAGCTTCTTTTTTTCTGCAGCAAAGGCAAAAAACATATATAACCTGATCAATATTGTCCCTGAGAACAAATAGTTTCCTTTTACAAATAAAAGAGTGACTAATCAAAGAAGAACACTGTTTTAAATAAAGGGTAAAGGGCAAAGGTTCCTCTTGCACACACATGCTAGTTGTTCGCGACTCTAGGGGGCGGTGCTCATCTCCGTTTCAAAGTTGAAGAGCCAGCGCTGTCCGAAGACGTTTCTGGGGTCATGACTAAATGCCGCCATGACTAAATGCCGAAGACGCATGGAACACTATCACCTTCCCACCAAAGGTGGTCCCTATTTTTCTATTTGCATTTTTATGTTCTTTCAAACATCTGGGTTGGTAGAAGCTGGGACAAGTAACGGAAGCTCATTCCATTATGCAGTGTTAGGGATTCAAACCGTCGAACTGCTAACCTTTCTGATCGACAAGCTCAATATCTTAGCCACTGAGCCATCCCGTCCCCTTAAATAAAGGGTACCATAAGCTATATATGTCTCTTGAACTACTTTATTTGACTTCTGCTAATTTTTTTTAAGTTGTGAAAAGCCGCAGTGGTGACCAGAATTCCTTCCACTATCCTCTCTTATATGAAGGGATACTTGTGCACATACAAGCCTGTTTACAGCTTATGGCTATCATCACAGGCTTTTCCACCGGCGAACTTTGAAGCAGAAATTCAGCAGAAAACGAGATGAGACAGAATTTGTTCTACAATTAAGCTCAGACTGCAGAATTTTCTCTTCTCCAAAGAGAGGTTAAGCTAAAAGTTACCTGTTAAGCTAAAAGTTACCTTCAGATCTGCCCCCATCATATTTGAATGCTTGCCATACACTGGACAACTAAAATTGGTTGGACCAGAACCCAAAGTGAATCTGCAAAGGACTCCCCGCCCACCATTTTACTTCACAAAATGCAAAGGGGGGGGGGACCCGTAGCAACAACCTATCCTCCACAAAATGCAGCACAAATGTCTGGTTTTGTTCATGTGGTTCTCAAGCTGCTCTTTTTGAACTCCTATTTTGGAGAAAGGATCGGCAATCCACAGGCCCCATATGGCCCAATTTAATTTTTTACGATCAAGGAAGCCCCCAGCTCTCAAGTTTGTATTGCCAAACTTTAGAGGAGAACCCCCATTTTTTTCAACCGGCTGATTATTGCCTTGTTTCTTTCACTGCCATTGAAAGATTAATCACGGAACTTTTGTAACCCTCTGCTGGGCTTAACCAACCGACTTAGAGATTTAAAGAAGATAACCAGAATCACAAACAAACAAACCCCCACAAACTGCTTCAGCCCAACTGATTTCTCTGCATCACTGACAAATCTCTTGCTGTTAATGCGGTTCAAAGCATTCTGAAAGTGCAGCTTGATTAAGGAAGGTGGGGGGGATCCTTACCAAGTCTTTTTCATACTTGGTTGGTGTCAAAAAGTTTAGCATTTTATTTTATTATTATTTTTATTTTTTAATGTGGCGTTTTTATATCTTTGAGTCGTCATGTGCGAGGAGGTGGCAATATAAAATTTCTAAATAAAATAAAATAAATGACCGGAACTGGACACCAAATTTTAATACCTGAATTATACGCAATATCAGTTGAAACAATATGATGGGGGGGGGAGGGAAATCAATTGCAAGCCATTTCAATGTTGCTTCCAAGAGACTTCTAACCTGAATCAGCCCATCTTAGGAGACAGCTCAAGGAGAAACCCATTCAAAATGTTCTAACTTCTGTTTCTGTTATTTAACCATTGATAAAATGAACCCCATGTTTCAAAATATCCCATATCTTATAAGAGAAGGATTAATTTCACTATAAGGTTTATTATTAATATGATTTAATATCAACAATTACATATTAATATTATGAGAAAATACTGTTATTATATGATCACTATTAATGAACATTACTGTTATTGTTATTATTTAAGGGTAAAGGTTCCCCCGCACATGCGAGCTAGTCATTTTTGGCTCTAGGGAGCAATGCTCATCTCTGTTTCTAAGTCGGAGAGCCAGCGCTGTCTGAAGATGTCTCCATGGTCATGTGGCCGGCATGACTCAACGCCGAAGGCGCACGGAGCGCTGTCACCTTCCCACCAAAGTGGTCCCTATTTTTCTACTTGCATTTTTACGTGCTTTCTAACTACTAGGTTGGCAGAAACTGGGAAAAGTAACGGGAGCTCACTCAGTTACGCGGTGCTAGGGATTTGAACTGCCGACCTTGTGATCGACAAGCTCAGTGTCTTAGCCACTGAACCACCGCGTTCCTCTATTATGATGACTATTGCTCAAATTAACTGTAACCAGTTAATTATATAGACATTGAAACTGTTGCTCTCTTTTTATATTGTAAAAATAAAAAAAATATTTTTTTTTAAACGAGAGAAACCCATTCTAGTTCCATATTTTTAGGAGGTGAGGAGAGCCAAAGAAAAAAAGGAATTGCTCCTCATAATGGTTTGACTGCTTTCGACTATTTCTTTGGTGGCGAATAGACCGGCCCCTCTCTAATAGCCTCTAGGAAATTGAACTCACTCAACTAAGTATGACAAACAAATGACAAATAAAGTATTAATACAGATATAAAAATGGGCAATCCATAGCATCTCTAGAAGTCTCTCCAAAATATCTAGTTGATATTAATTAAATAAAAAAATCACATTCAATTTAATATGGCAACTGAGATATTTTGGAGAGGCTTCCACTGATACTGTATATTGCCCATATTTTATATCCATATTGATGTTTAATATAAATATAACTATCATACTTAAAAGATCAAAATATGTTTTGATCTTAATCTCTTGGTGTCAATTGATTTTCTGATTACAGTGTAATTTTAAATGTATCATTATGTGATTGTGTGCTAACAACTCTTAGCAACCACAAAGATACCATATAGATGTTTTAATTTTTCTTTATATTGTATGTGTCATTATGAGTTGTCAGATTGCAAGGAGATATAAATCATTAAGTATTTCTACATGGATTTTATCCATGAAGTTATTAGCTCTATTCAAGATAGACTTTTAAAAACTTTTGAACAGCAGCAATTCCTAATTACTTATGTTTAAGTAAATAAATGTTTTGGTTGTCATTTTAGTCTTGATTAGATCTAGAACACAGTACAAAAAGCAGCCCCTCTTCTCAATATTTTTATTACAATTATTTTTATTGAGATTTTATTGAATTCCTTGGTTTTTGACTATGGAACAAAGCATGTAATTATGAAAATAAAATAAACAAATTCCATTTCTAAGCAGAAAATCCTGGTGCTATCTTAGCTGAGGACTTCAACAGATACAACTTAAAATTGGCAGCAGCTGAAATTCTTCTTTAAAAAGGCATGAAAAACTTATCACTTGAGTAAAATAGGACTTCATCCCAGAAATCAATGTGTGCTTTTTCATTTCCCTTTTATCTTAGAACTGTAGAAGTTTTCGGAAAAACGAATAAAAATATGTTTTTTCCTCCATTACAAAGGAAATTGTCTTGTAGTTTTGCAAGGAAACAACCTTGAACCAGTGTTCAAAATACAGAAAGTTCATGACCAGTTCTCATAACTTCTTCCTACATTTCAAAATTATTTGGGAAATCTTATTCCCCAGACAAAAGGAAGAAAACAAAGACAACTTGCAGTTTTTCTGGTTCAAAAAAATGCCCAATTTGCCACTTTTGGGGGGGAGCGGGGAAGCAGGCAGTATACTGTCCCCAAAAAGACAATAAACAAGCTAAGTTTTTTAAAAACACTTCCCTACAGAATGCTTATTCACAAGTTCTGACAACAAGCAGTCAACAACTTAGTATATTTGTTATAGTTCAAAGTTATGGTGGCCTTAGAAAAAGTGATTTATCACTTGTGCTCAAGCTTAAAACCATCACATTGCCTTCATGGTCACATGATCACAACTTGAGGGCTTGGCAACCAGCCTGTATTTACAACCGGTTTCAGCATCCTGTTGTGATCTGATCACAATGCGATTTCCAGCAAAAAAACATCCATTGGGGAAAGTGAATTCACTTAATAACTGCATGATTTGATTAATGACCGTGACGATTCTCTTAGTGACTACCATAAACATTGTTGTAATTTTGGGTCCAACTTGACTTACAGCCATGCGACTTGTAATGCAAATTCTGGTCTCATTTGTGGTTGTAATCCTTGACCTACCTATACAGTAATGAGAAAACCTACCAGCATGCCTCACTCTGGATTTTTCATTGAATGTTAATAAACAAGTCCTCCCAAAAGAAAATACAGTTCATCACATTTTATTACATGTCCTCAGTTATGTCCATTCGCTCAGCACCCAAAGTTCTGGCAGTGCTGGAAAAAAATGGACCTATGACCAGTCCTCTTAACCCAGGGGGTCCCCAACCCCCTGGCCACAATTTAATATCGGCCTAGTCTCAACCGGGCTGTCCAAGTGGCGGGCCGGGGTGCACAAGCAGAAGGCTGGTGAACACATGCGTGTATGCAGCTCCCTCCTCTCCCCCAGGTGGCCCACCAAGCCCCAAAGATTGGGGACTGCTAATCTAGCATCACAGCATCTCTCCCCCACCAGCATATGTGATTGCAATCCAGATGCTCAGTTCATGATTATGATGTTGCAAGAAGCTGTGAAGACATGATCGTCATTCCCCACCAAGCGAAGTCAATGTGGAAGCCAGCAGGAAAGGTCACAAGTCACTCCAATATGTCATTCCTACTCTTTCTCCCACTCAAACATGGCTTCACTGACCCTGCCCCAGTCTCTCCCATCTCCAGCAGCACTCCCTATCCCACCTTGCTTTAGACTGCATCACTTAGTGACAGCAATCCCAATCGCAATTTATTATGTAACCCAAGGAGTACCTGCATATTAAACATTTGACAAAAGGAAGTTCACGTTAGTATATAGTACGGCTCTTTCTCCACAATGTTTTCTCACAATTATTGTGTTTCCCTGTAAATAAGACAGGGTCTTATTTTCTTTTGCCCACCTAAATAAGCGCTAGGCCTTATTTTTGGGAGGCGTTATTATTTTTCAGGTGCAGGAGGCAGCAAGCATGGTCACCTCGTTGCTGCTGCTGTGTTGCAATATTTTCAGGGATGGCTTATTTTGGGGGAGGGTTTATTTTAGTGCATGCACTCAAAAGCCCAATTGGGCTTATTATCCAGGGAGGTCTTATTTTCAGGGGAAAAGGGTACTTTATAAAGCAAGTGGGAGATATGAATGCTAAGCTACCTTACTTTGGGTGCCCACCAATGGTTAATATCACTTTGTGTACTCCTCCCCCATCCCCCAAACTAAGGGTAGTCTAATTGGAGTTGACACTAATTGTGCATGTGGTAGAGGAAAACTATGAGTTAGAAGCAATACTAGAAACAGAAACACACAAACGCAGACACAGTTTACACCATTTCTGACTCCCATCTCTACGTCTGGAGAGAAGGGAAACTGAGCAATAAAGCTACCACCCCTTTTCTTGTTTGGGCCATATGCCATGTGATGCTTCAGTTAAATGCACCACAAGCATAAGGATAAACTGTGATTAATCTTGGCAGAGTCCCTTAATGGTCTGGGTTCAGATGATGTTCCAAGCCTAACCTATTGTGGCTTAGCAATTCTTCCAAGATCATTTAATGGAAGTTCATAAATCTAGATATAGGTCTGTACTGGCATATCTAAGATTATTTTGATGGCTGACCCCCAAAATACTAAGCAGAATTGGATTTAGTTAGTACTGGAATGATATACTGGTAGTATAAATGCTGCAGGCATTGTGCAAAGTGTAAAGTCCAAAAATATTCCAGAAACAGGTAATGGCAAAGCCATTTATAGTGTATAGCCACTTAATTTATATTGCTATCAAGAAAACTACACAGATGTATCCATAAAATGATCAGAAGTCGAATTCAGCATGAAAGACGCTTTATATTTTAGGTCTGCTTTTTTTATAAATAGAATTATATTCAAAAACTACAATCGAGGCCAAAATTTCTGTTGCTAAGCGAAACATTTGTTAAATGCATTTGCTCCATTTTACAATCTTTCTTGCCACAGTTGTTAAGCGAGTCTTTGCAGTTGTTAAGTTAATAGCACAGTTGTTAAGTCAATTGGGTTTTCCCATTAACTTTGATTGTCAGAAGGTCGCAGAAGTGATCACATGACCCCAGGCCACTGCCATCGTCATAAATATGAGTCAGTTGCCAACCATCTGAATTTTAATCTAGTGATCATAGGGATGCTGCAACAGTCATAAGTGTGAAAAATGGTTGTAAGCAGAGGTGGACTTCTGCTGGTTCCCCTTGGATTGGGCGAACTGGTAGTGGGACGCTTCTGGGCATACACAGAAGCATCGTGCGAGCGTGCGTGCACGAGCAAACCAGTAGTAAAATAAATTGAAACCCACCACTGGTTGTAAGTCACTATATTAAATGCCGCTGTAACTTCAACCAGTCACTAAAGAAACTGTTGTAAGATCTCAACTATTTATAGTTAGAAGCTTATTCTATAACTGATTACTGTGCTTACTTTTATACAACTTTTGTTTGTATATAGTTCGTCACACAGTCAGCCAGATGTTCAGACTGGAATTGGCATTTTTATCCACCTATCAAGTCTTTCCCAAGAACTGGAATAGGCAGATGTTGATGTTTTATGGCCCTAGAGGCATCGTCACAGAATATAACCTATCCTGAGTAAAGCTGCCTTTTGCAATTGACTGGTGGTGAATTTGTCAATGCTGATGGTATTTGAGTAGTGCTTCAGTTGTTTGGAGATTGCACCCAAGATATCTATTACTGTTGGTGCCACTATTAACACTACTATTGCTTTAGCTTCGTCCAATCTAAGGAGCCAGATTGTTGGGGGCAATATGCTGACTCTGTAAACCGCTTAGAAGTGGTATGTAAATCTACGTGCTACTGCTATCCTAAAATCAATCCATTACAGGATGGCTATTCTTTGAAGGAGGTTACAGAATGTTATCTAACATGCTAGTCCAATACAGGTTAGAAGAACAGGGTTTCCAACTTTTGGGTCTAGTCCTGTGAAAGCAGCCATTTAAAGTTACAACAGCACAGAAAAAAAGGTGACCTTGCACCTGTTCCTCACAATTATAACCATCGCTGCATCCCCTGGTCATGTGATCAAAATTTGGTTGCTTGGCAACTGTCATGCATTTATGACTGTTGCAGTGTCCCCTGGGTTATATATTTACCATCTATGATCTTCCCAATCAGCTTCTGACAAACATTGCTTAATGACTGCATGATTTCATTGAGTTTCAGTGATTTGCTTAACAACCATGGAAAAAAGGTCATACAATTGGGCCTCAGTTACTACCTTGCTTGGCAACAGAAGTTCTGGACTCAATTTTGGTCATAAGTCGAGAATTAGCTGCACATAGTGATAGATACATATCACTAATAACTAGTTAATGGGATAGAAAATGGTTGTACAGAAAAACTTGCAAGGTTCTTACATCATTAACAACCTTATCTTCACACCCATCACTTCTGCCTCACAAACACAACATCAGCCTGTCCAGCTGTCACTTTATGCTCTTGGCACTGATCTCTGCCAATCTCTGGACGTATTTCCAGTGAAGAAGGCATTGTTTTATTAGCTACTTAGGCAAAGCACACACCATTAATGGAGTTTTTATCTCTCTATTTCCCTGACAAAACAGAACCAGCCAGTCTGACTCTGTTATTATCATTAAGGTTTTTTCCCCCCTATTCACTATCATGAATCCAAACAACATCTGGAATTATAGCTATCCTCGAGAGGGAAAGGAGAAAAATTGCATTTGCTTAGAGGGAACAAAACTTTTATTCTTTTCCACATAAACAAATGATTAGATAAACACGTTTCCTGCTGGCTGGCTAGATTTTTAATGAAACTCTTATTTCTCTTTTAGCTCTTGATAAGAGTCTCAAAATATGCTGTCTTTTTTGTCCTCCTTTCAAAACAGAGAGATAAATATAATACTTCCGTCTTCAACACCAACATTACAGACAGAAGTGTTTGAGAGGGAGGAGTTAAAAGCCTTTGAATGCTGACTACCATGTCAGGGAGTTTAATAAGAGGAAATTAAAGAGCCCTTTACTGAAATATTATTATTAATGTGTACCCTGGCGCCAGACATCTTTCTCATCAATGTAGCTTGTATGCATGACCCTCCTTAACAGACAGCTGTCTCCGGTGTCAGTTCTATCAAAATCAAACCTCAGGGCCTCTGTAAAATCAATATAGAATAGAGAAGCTATGCAGGCAGCTAACCAGAGTCAACTAGAAATCATGGGTGTATTTAAAACCAATGCAAAAGAGCAGCCAGAGCAGGAACGTACGTGTGTGTGTGTGTGTGTGTTTATGTATGTTGTGTATTAAATTTATTCGCTGCCTGTCTCGTTTTGAAGTAGTTCTGAGCAGCTTACAGCAAAAAATTGAATTGAGAAGAGGGCAATCAGAACCACAGCATCAAGACAGCTTCACCCTAACCCTAACCCACCAATTCTAGGCATGCTGTATCCCACTCCATATGACTTACAAGGAAGGCAGGCCTCCCTGTCTTTACTAAAAATCCTAAACTTAGGGGAACTCCCTCCTTCAAAGGGAAGCTATTTGAGACTGAGGTATGAAGCATCTCAACTTCTTCCTTTTCAGAAAGAAAAAATTAAAATCCTTCCTTAGAATTCCTCCATGGTCACTTAGCCATACCAGGACAAATCGATAAACATTTCAAGGTGCTTTAACTTGAAGCAGGTTTATAGAAAACTACTCCAGAGTGGGACATATTTTGTGATCCATTGTTTGGTGGGGAAACCTGAAACCTGATTTGCAAGTACCTTTATTCAGAGACATGGTCATTCACTTGGAGCAGGGGTGTCAAACTCAAGGCCCGTGGACCGGATTCAGGCTACAGGGTACTTACATATGGCCCACGGGGCCACCTTGGAAACAGCAAAGGATTGGCCAGGGTGCCTATGCCAGTGAAAACAGAGCATCAGGCCATATGTAGCCATATTTGCAGGATCTCAGGCCTGCCATGCTTTCTATTATTCTACTATGCGTTTTCTTATTGTGGGAAAATGGGAGGAAGGAATTGTATGGAGTTAGATGCTATGTAGCCATAACAAAATTCTTTCTAGAAAGCCATGGTTATTATTTGTCTTTGCACCTCTGCACCTGACCGGAACTGGATGAGTGGAAGCTGCCAACATGGCACTGGAACATTGGACCATGTGATAGGCTTGTGGGTGTGGGGGCAAGATCTTGAACTTTCAATTGGGTGGGGGAAACTGGGAAGCTTTCAGATTTGGTTTTTTTCAGATGCACCAACATGGGTCTCTAAATAAATTGGAACTTTGACGATACTTTGCCTTGGACTCTGATTTACTTTTGGATGCTATTTGGAACCCTGACACAGAGCTCGGGGTGGGGGGGCTGAGCTCCGTTTTCACTGGCAGAGTGCTGGAGCAGGCCATCACAGCTGAAAACGGAGCTCGGGAACGACACAAGTGATGTCAAGCTGCCCCCAAAGTGAAACACAACCCTGATGCAGCCCTCAATGAAAACAGGTTGACACCCCTGGTTTAGAGCATTATGCCATGTCCTCAATGACAGGCTATGTAATCTGAATCTATCATTGGATATTTGAAGGCTGACTTCTATTTACCTACCTTAGATGGAAGCTGTTTTGGAGTGTCCCAGGAGCTGCACATGAAACAATAAATATAACCTGACAAGGAATTTTCATTCTGTACACAGAATGACTTACGACTCCAACTAAGCCCAAATTTTATGTGGTTAAATGAAACATTTAAGTGAATTTTGCCCCTATTTTATGACTTTTCTTGCCACAGATTGTTAGGTGAATCACTGCAGTTATTAAGTTAATAACATGGTTCTGTTAAACAAATCTGACTTCTCCATTGCTTGTAAGAAGGTTGCACAAGGTGACCACATGAGCCTGAGGCACTGCAGCCGTCATAAATACGAGTCAGTTGCCAAGTGTCTAAATTTTGATCATGGGGAAGCTGCAACGGTCATAAGTGTGAAAAACGGTTATGTCACTTTTTTCCCTGTCGTTGTAACTTTGAAAGGTCACTAAGTGAACTGTTGTAAATCGAGGACTACTGTATAGTTTGTGGTTCTAGGCTGCATGAGCCTGCCTTAGCATTAAAATGTTACCTGCTTCTCCCCATTTGTCTTCCAATAGGAAGGGCATACATATGCTATACCATGATGTGGTTTCTTTGGTTTTGGAATATTGTTTCAGCCCAATCCCTCTCAGGTCTAAACTATGGTTGATAGTTTAATATGTTTTGTGACTTCAGACACTGTTACTTATTCAGCATCAGGGTTAAGCAAAACCACAGCTTTCATATAGTAAAACTCTGCCTGTAAAATCAGTCAATGAGTAAATTAGCTTAAAGGACAGAGCTGGGCCACAGTCATCCTGTGAATTTTCTGGCTGAATAGGCCACTCAAAGCCAGCACTTATCCTTGCTAATATAATGATCTAATAAGCTTTCAATGTAATCTGTAAACATACTGACTCAGAAATAGACCCACCAAGTCCAATGGAATATATTCCCAGGCATATGGTACAAAATTGCACTTTTAATTTACTTAATCCCTTATACAAGTCGTCCTCACCTTACGAGCAAAAAATTGAGCTCAACATTGCTAAGACAGTTGTTAAGTGAATTTTGCCCCACTGTACAACCTGTTTTGCCACAGTTGTTCAGTGAATCACTGAAGTTGTTTAGTTTGTAACATAGTTGTTAAATGAATCTGGCTTCCCCATTGAATTTGTCAGACGGTTGCAAAAGAGGATCACATGACCCCAGGACACTGAAACTGTCCTAAATACATGCCAGTTGCCAAATGTCTGAATTTTTATCACACGACCATGGGGATCCTACAACAGTCATAAGTGTGAAAAATGATCCTGTTAGTTTTTTTTAAAGTTCCATTGTAACTTCAAACAATCATTAAACAAATGGTTGTAAGGTTATAAAATGAACAAATGATATGAAAATCAACTGTATTGTGACATACTTTATATGTATTTCTTAAAACTCCAAGTTAACAGAAAGTACATACCAACAAGCAGGATTCAGCAGCTCACCTGATGGGAAAATCTAACTCACAAAATCCTTTCTTTACAGGGCTCTGCAAAATATTCCCTGGGATGGGGATTAGCATTTGACATAATAGTCCTCTGTTAAAATCTTATTTAACAATTCTATAATGTTCACAAATGTAGTTCATTTGGTTCAAATTAAAATAATTTAGAGCTATTTCTCGGCTGACAGGTTTCTTTCAAAATAGACCTCTAAAATCCAACCATGCATTTACAAATGTTCAGAATACTAGCCCTCAATTTAATACCATATTTTTCAGACTATAAGATGCTCCGGGCTATAAGACACATATAGCTTTTGGGGAGGAAAACAAGAAAAAAAAAAATCTTTCTCTTCCTCTGCCTCCCAGAAATTTGCTTCCTTGCAGCAAACAACAGAGAGCCTGATCAGCTTCAGCACTGCCTGATTTAGCACAAGCAGCTGATTGGCGGTTAGATCTGCCTCTCGGAATACCGCTTAATGCTGCTCCAGGCTGTGGGATCGTCACCGCCCATCGTCATCTCTGTGCGCCCCATTTTCACCTAACCCTGCTGCCTGAAATGGGCTGAAAATGGTGTGCGTAGAGGCTGAAAACAGTATGCGTGGAGGCCAAAAATGGGGCATGCGGAGGCGGTGATATGTGGCAGCGGCAATGGGCGGTGGCAATCCCCGCAGCCTGGAACAGCTGATAGATAGTATTCTGGGAGGCAGATCCAACCGCCAATCAGCTGCTCATGCTAAATTAGGATGTGCTAAAGCTGACCAGGCTGTTTGCTGCAAAGAGGTAAATTGCTGGGAGGCAGAAGCCGAAGGGTGTGGGGCATCAGCAATATTAGCTCTATAAGATGCACGGACATTTCCATCCACCTTGGGTGGGGGGAGTGCGTCTTATTCACCGAAAAATACAGTACTCTTTAACTATAACGGAGTATGGAATTCTGTAGAAGTCAGTGTTTTGAAAGTTATCATCTTGTTTAGAATATATATACACACATACACGCTTTAATTTTTATTTTCATCCTACCTTTATTTTTATAAATAAGGAGGAGAACATACTATTTTGACATCCTCCTCCTATATTCCCCACCATGACAATCCTATGGGGTTGGTTGGGTTGAGAGGGTGAGTGAATGGCCCAAGGTCTCCCAGCTGTGCTTTCAAATCTAAGGTGGAACTAGAATGCAGAGTTTCACAATTTCTAGTCTTAACCACTTGACAAAACTGGCTCCTATCATTTATGAAGGCATGCAAATGGCCCCCAACCTTTTGGGCGCCCGGGCCTGGTTTGAGAGGTTTTTCCGTGGACCCAAGGGGGCGTGGTTTTGCATGCTGCCTTCATCCTGCAAGCTTTGTTGTTTGCACAGCCTGGTTTTCTGGCATGCCACAACCCAGTGCCGGTCCACGGACCTGGGGTTGAGGACCCTGAAATATGCCATTTTTCTTTTCCTTCTTGTTTTATAACTTTATTTTTTTTCTTTCTGCTTTCTGAATTCATTAACAAAAATTAAAATAAAATAAACGTTTTAAAAGGCAAATAACAGTAGCTAACAGCAGGTTAGCAAACGGTATATAGAAAATTAAAAACAACAATTAAAATGAACACTAAAATAAATTAACAGTTAAGAGTCTGGTGGAACAGATGCCTGTTCGCAGATTTTCTGAACAGTGTATCTATATAGAAAACTGCTATACTACAAAAATGAGCCATGAGCAATTATGGCATCTTCAAAAGTGCCACTTCTGCAGATCTAAACAGAAAAGACGTGAATTCTCTTGGACAGTTTAGATTGAGTCATTTAGAGCTTCAATTCCAAGAACTTACGTTTGTGTCAATTACCATCTAGAGGTAGTTTTCAACTTACAACCACAATTGAGCCCAACAAGGAAGCCCCTTTCCCACATCATGCACCAATCACAATTTTTAGACACACATAGGGTATTTTGCAGGATGTAACTAGATAACTGACTAAGTGTCACCAAAATTCAATTGCCTTCATGAATGGCTTCAACTGGCATTGAATTAGGCAAACACATTGCTCACATCATTTGCAAATCCAAAAGATGAAGGTCCCACTGTGGACCTGGACTTTCACAAGACTGCAACCAGCTGCTGAACCTCAATTCCCTGAGGTTTAATATCCTATTTACCCCCAGCATCTCCATATTGTGTGGATTTAATTATGGAATGTTCTCCTTCTTCCAACTGATTACCGAATTTAAGCACCATTCAAGGATTCTTATTGTTTCCCTGGAATTTAATGACCTAGAGTTGTAGAACTGGGTATAATCACCATAATGATAGCATTTTACTCCAAAACTCCAAAGGATTTCTCCAGTTTTATGGAGATTTTGAACAACACAGAAGTATCCTACTTGCGGTAGAATGTAGTCTGGAGTCCTAGGAGGGAGAAACTGCTTCTCAGAAGGCAAAGAGGCAGCAGACTTTGGAATGTATGGTAGGCTAGAAGCAAAGACAACTCCCCCTAGTAGTTCACAAAATACAGTTTAGAGTTAACTAAAATGTTTATATTGTGCAGATAGTTCTTTTAGTCTGGCAAGATTCTGTCTGTAGGCAAACAATAATAAAGAAGCTACCCAGAAGTACCAGTAACTCATGTGTCACCCTTGGTTTGTGAGACGTGACAATATTAGACATTGCAAGCCAATGACCTAAGTGCTCAAAAACAGTCTCCTGGTGCTGACATGAGCAGATAGGAAAAACAGTATCCTTATGACTCAGAAGGATGACTTGATTGATGGTATTAAAAACTCCCCTTTAGTTGCTGCCAATATCCCAGTAAGGAATACCCCACTACTCTCCTACATGTATCCTACAACTTCCACTCCCTCCTGCCCCCTAATCCACTTATATTCTTGGCTTTTTTCTCTGTCTTGTTCTCTCTCCATTATATCCAGAACAAAACAACTCTTATCTTGAATAATTTTAACCAACCCTTCCCTTTTTCAGAATTGCCAATCTAGTTGTAAATCTAAAAGTAATCAGGAAACAATCTGTCCAGGACAACTGTAATACAAAAGACATTCTCTTTTACATCACCACCTTCACATGCAAAGGTTTGATCCAGGGAGAAGGCTTTTTTTCATACCAACAAGGCACACGGTCAAAATAGCCAAAATATTGCACCCTTTTCAGGCACATGTTTGCTGAGCTTATAACTGGGTTCAATACTTGCAAACACAATAGCAAGAATAGCACTAAAGAAAAAGGACCAGTATTCAGAACTATCAACCCAACCAACTTTGTGGATTTAATTTGAATAGCTGCTTGGCCCACTATAAAAAAGGATCAGGTCTAATCCAAATGAGCATCTTCAGATGAAGGATGTTATGGTTTGTTTTTGTTTTCTTCCAGGAAGATCTGCCCTGCAAAATAGCCTGTCAAGGTCTGACACTCCAGAGGAGAGCTAAACGATACTAAGGTCCAAACATGGATTATGAATTTTTCATGGCCTTTCCCAACATTACCTTCACAGTTTTCTGTACAAAGAGCACAAATAATTCATGCCTATATTTGCTTTTTTTTATTTTAAAAGTCAAGTAGATTACATCCAGTAAATCAGACTTCAGGTCAAATGTTCAAATTAATACCAGAATGTTTTACACATTACAAATTATTTGGTTGCAGAAATAATTTAAAAAGTCAACAAGAATCATTGTTTCTACTGTAAAAGGGACAGTCTTTAAAAGGAAAATAAAAAAGAGGTAGAAGACCTATGTACATCTTAAAAGCCCATTTGCCCTGCCTCATTTCAGACTTCCCAATCAATTCTGAGGTACCTGCCATTCACTTTTAATAGCATACGCTTAGATTCTAAATCTGCTCAGCGGATTAAACTGAATAAACATACTATAAAGAGAGCCAAGGGTTCCAGACATAATACAATTGACGGCTGCAACAGACTGAAGTGGGAAGAAAGTGCACGCACAGCACAAAAAAAGTTTAGCAAATCTCTTTAGAGGTTCTATGACTCTACACATTTTAGTTGCTCAGCAGCAGCCTCCGCAGAGAGCTAGAAAACTGTGTTGAAACTTGATCTCATGACTCATTTTTATAGCTATAATTCAGACAAGGCCTTCAGGCCTGTTCTCACCACCAATTCAGCTCTATGGAAGCAAAATTAACGAACGTCAACACAATAACATGTTTGTATTCGCAAAAAAACGATGCCTCAGCACACTTTTTAGTCTACTTCTACACTGCTCTGCACAGTTCTGTCATATAACATAGCAGCTATTAGAGCCAAAGCTATAATTAAAAGAAAAGGACTCTCTCAAAGTGGGATCCAATATTTAGTCTTAGTTTAAAACACAAAATTCAGTACTGCAGTCACATTTGCAACACAAAATACAGTTCTGCAGAGCAGGGGTGTCAAATTCAAGGCCCTGGGACCTGATTCGGCCCGCGGGGTGATTAGATCTGGCCCGCAGGGCTGCCCTAGAAACAGCAAAGGACTGGCCTGTGGTGCCTCTGCCAGCAAAAACAGAGCTCAGGAGGGCTGTGGGTGGCCCTCTTGAGCTCCGTTTTCGCTGGCAGAGGGTCAGCCGAAAACAGAACTTGGGAGCCTGTTTTCACTGGTAGAGCACTCGAGCCACCACATGGACCCCTGACACAAATGACGTTGAGCTGGCCACGCCCATCCTGGCTACGTCCACTCCAGCCCCCTGAGCAACCCTGATGTGGCCCTCAACGAAATCGAGTTTGACACCCTGCTGCAGAAGATATATTTAATTACTGTGCTGTACCTTCTCAATACACTGTTCCCAGTGCTGATTGCTTTAGATTTCCCTGTAAAACACTTGGGAGGTTCTTTCTGAGTAACTCAAATATCTTTTTAAAAATATGTATCAAATCTGTGAAGAAGGAAAAAGAAAACAATATGAACAAAATTAAAAAGTTTAAAAATCTTCTCTACCCTAAGAATTCTAAAATTGATTCCATTTTACACAGAAATTTTAAAAAGTGTTTTGACACTACTGTCCAGGAAAAAAACAAAATTTAAAACAAATCCATGGCTACTTTTTAAAATTCTCATTCTTTTCTAAGTAGAAGAATTGAAGATAACAAAAATTAAATGTGACAGAATCTTGATTAAACATTACAGAAAAAGACTGTCCAGGTGACCTATTTTTAACATCCTATGCCACAAGTGGTTTGCATTTAAATTGAAACTTTAATCTATTTCAAGGCTGCATCTGATATGATCTATAAAATCTTTGAACGGTTGATGTTTAAAAACAGTGCAATGTTAACACTATGTGATCTAAGTCAGTATCCATCAGGCCACAAAAGAAACACCAACATCAAAGATTGTCACCTCATTTTAGTTCATCAGGTTGCCATATCTAAACATTTTTCACCAT
Source organism: Thamnophis elegans (assembly GCF_009769535.1). Classification (NCBI taxonomy): domain Eukaryota; kingdom Metazoa; phylum Chordata; class Lepidosauria; order Squamata; family Natricidae; genus Thamnophis; species Thamnophis elegans. The sequence continues at coordinate 34,250,945 of NC_045541.1, read as the reverse complement.
AAAAGCCCCCACAGCTCTTGCAAAAATACAATTACTTTATTGTTTTCTATAAATTAATCCCAGTTAGCATGGCTGCACATAACTCTTTAAATTAAGAGAAAGGGGAGTTGACAATTCATGAAGTTGATTAAAACTCACCCTGGCTTTTTTTTGGGGGGGGAGGTAATTTTATTGTTCTTAGATGAAAATTTTTCCTTTTCGAATTATGATGATAGGAAAAAAGCTGAGTTTTTTTTCTTGTTTGAATGGAAAAGCAACTCAGCTGGATTCAGAGAGTTTTCATTTTTCTTTTGATATTTTTAAAATAAGCAAAGACAAAGCTTTTTCCACAAGTAACTCCAGCTATATTTTTACAGTTTTTTTCCCCAATCCCTTTATTGTTTTTATAAAAAACCCAAGGCAGTGAGCATACCTAATATTCTTTTCATCTTTTCATCACCTCTTTTCCCCACAACCACCATCTTGTGAGGTGAATTGGGCTGAGAAAGAGTGACTGGCCCAAAGTTACCCAGCAGGGCTCTCATGCCTAAGGCAGGACGAGAACTCACAATCTCCTGGTTTCTAGCCTTATGCCTTCACCATTACACCAAACTAGTTCCATTTCCTAAAATAAGCCAGATTCCTGCCTTGCCCTGTAGAAAAGTTTCTTCCTTGCTAAATCCTGTTAATTCAGACAGACTGGTTTTCAAATCCAGTACCCCAGAACCAGCTAAGCAAACAAGACAAGTTAGAGTAATAAACAGATGCATTAGTCCCCAGTTAGAGATAGTAGTTTAAAAGAGAGAACAATGTACCTTTACACACAGGTAAGGGGAACAATAAAACTTTCTCACTGATGCTTATCTCTTCAATTTAAACTGCTCACATCAAATGATAAGTAGTTTTTCTATTTTTGTTGTCATGTGCCAATCAAATATACCCAAATGTCACTCATCTTCTTGTCCAACTATAGTTTTTCACAAATCAGTGCCTTTCAAATGTACTGGATGTACTAGAAATCTCATCATCCCAAAAGAGCACAGCCAAATACTGCATGGCATGATGGATTTGGGTATAACATTTTATCTAAGGTCAACTACTATAGTTGATAAGCCACTACTTACAGCTTAGTATATTGGGTGTATCCAGATATTTTTACTTTATTCACTAGCCATAGTTAAAATTAGTATACTGTCAACCAAATCAAACTTTTCCAACCTACATTCTCAATGCAGACAAATCCACCTACACATTAAGCCTAGCTACACATATCCCATGAAAGCTGAGTTTCGACCATCACTTGTCAGCTGTGACCAGGGGGGCATTTGCCCAGGTTCGCCTGGTGCGCCAGTTGCGGCCCTACCTGAACCGGGAGGCCCTCACAACAGTCACTCGAGCCCTTGTGCTCTCTAGGCTGGAATACTGCAATGTGCTCTACATGGGGCTGCCTTTGAAGAGCATCCGGCGACTTCAGCTAGTCCAGAATGCGGCCGCGCGAGTGATCGTGGGCGCACCGCGGTTCGCCCACATAACACCGATCCTCCGTGAGCTGCGCTGGCTACCTGTTGGTCTCCGGGTGCACTTCAAGGTCCTACTTACCATCCACAAAGCGCTCCATGGTAGTGGATCTGGCTATTTGAGAGACTGCCTTCTGCCAATTACCTCCCTGCGTCCCATCAGATCGCACAGGGTAGGCCTCCTCCGAATTCCATCCGCCAGTCAGTGCCGACTGGCGACTACGCGGAGGAGAGCCTTCTCAGTTGCAGCTCCGACGCTATGGAACAATCTCCCCGTGGAGATCCGCACCCTCACCACCGTCCAGGCCTTCCGCACGGCCCTTAAGATCTGGCTATCCCGTCAGGCCTGGGGATAGGACTTTACTCTCTCCCTGCCCGAATGCCGAGTGAATGTTGTGCTTTTATTGTTAATTATTTTTACTCACATTTTCTTTTATGTCTTGTCTTGCACTCCCCTCCCTCATTATTGTAAGCCGCCCTGAGTCCCCTCAGGGAAAAGGGCGGCCTATAAGTGTTCAATAAAAGCAATAAAACCAAAAACCAATATTATTAATATTAGAGACTATTCTTGAGTACGAATATTTAGATGAACATGTTTGTACAAGGAAGTGCCTCCTGAGATCTTAATCTGAATTAGAAATCAATATAGCACAGTCAGATGAACATTAATAAATTAATTTTGAAAAAGTCACCTGGCCGAAAGAACTGCTTAATGGTAACGGAATTTTTAAAATGTAAAAATAGCCGTGAATTGCAATCAGCCTTTGAAGAGTATGCTTGGATACTATAGTGAGGAATCTACTTTGCCAGTTGGGCAAATCTGGAGGCTTGTGATAACTGAAAATAATCCTATGGATAATGGCATCTCAGAGAAAATAGATACCACATCCTTAGTTTTTAAACAATGGTAAAACGATATCGCCTACAAAAGTTTTAGTAATGAAAAAAAATAGTCCTTGGGCTTTGGATATTTCCTCACTTTGGTATAAGTTTTAAAGGTTTCCTTCATACTGCTTAGGTATTTTAACTGATACTGTATATTTTTAGGAATATTTTTTAAAATATATATCATTTTTATTTCAAGCAAGTACTGAAGATGCTCTACAGACTGGGTAATTTCATATCAAAATAAAAGGGAAAATGAACTACTGGAAGTTGATTTTTAGATTCTACAGATTTCTATCCTAAGAGCCAAGAGTCCAAAGAAAGCCACCAATTCCAGAAATGCAGCAGAACTTCCTTTCTGAAGCAGGATCTGCAATCCTGAAGCAGGCAACATGGTTTTCCTACTCAAAACATTTAATTCAAGAGTGAAAGAGCAAATAAAACTGAGGCCTCAGTGTTTGTGCTCAGGTATATGAGTCAGACATTTATAAGCTTCTCAGTATGAAAACAGCATTGAAAGCTGAGACCTGGCATTACTTTCTTGCTCAAAGCAGTTCCTGAAACTGCCTGTAGTAACTCTTGGTGGGAATTGAGAAAATGATTAAGAGATGAGGCCACACAACCACTTCCTGTTAAATTTGTCATTTTCTTGACAAATATCAAATCAGCCACTGGTAAGCCAGTATCACTTTCACCTTTTTCATATACCTATAACATCCAGAAATATCAATCATCCATCAGATCAGAAAGGTAAGACACCACAAAATAGATTTAGGTACAAATTAACATAGATACAAACTATATATATATAAGTAACACCTCATGGCTTACATTGCAGTTTTTTTACTTACTTGTGATTTGATTTTGTGTTCAAACCAATCCAGAAATATAAGGTAAGAGCAACTGTGAAGAAGAAACTAGGAACTGGCTAACTAAAGTATGACTATTTTCAGTCTGAAAAACAAATCAGAAATGATTCAGGGCTTTAACAATTCATGAGTTAGCATGATGTAAGACTGTGGCAAACATACATCTTTTCAAACCAAACACTGCATAGCAATATTTAACTAAAACAACAAAACTTGTTTTAATTTCAGTTTTCTGATAAGATTTCTATTGTGCTAAACAGCCCTAGCAAATATGGACAGGTGGTTTTGTTTTATGTTACTTTATTCCAATTTGTATAAAAATGTTGTTTAATATGCCTAATCGATTAAAGAACCAGTCTATACTTTTACATCAACTTCCAAGATAATTCAAAGCTATGGTTTGCATCCCAAAGAATAGTTTTATGATTGGCTGAATTCACACAACATACTAAATGAAAATCAAATGAACAACCTTATGTATCAACATAGCATGAACCAAATCTAGGTGTGTCTCCTTGAGACTACTTAAGTAATTATCAGTGATGACATAAAGCTTTGGTATAGACTGCCATACCCTAAGAGAATGTTCTTGTTTCAAACTCTACAGAACTATATTCATATCTCGCCTCCTGTGGAAGAATGAAAAAGCTGGAAACGCCAGTGACAAGGCTGTCAATAATAACAACAGAAGCAGCAGTAGATCAAGATAATTCTGAGCATAGACAAAGATGACAGGAAGGGTAATTTGGAGATAGGACGTGAGAACATTTTAGTGCAATCATTTTTCAAATTTGGACAAATTTTGTCCCATAAATTCCAACAACACAATTTAGTTTAAATAGAACTGTTTTTTATTAGTAAAGTACTTAAAAATCTGTAAGAATTGTAAGGTTTGTTTCCATTTAAGGGCTTCAGGTGTAGCTCCTCTCCATTCCGTGCATGAAATAGAGCTTGCCGTAATGAACTTTCATGCCATAATCAAGGACGTATTCACAAGATTACCTAAATGAGTTGTCATCATTTAAAAGCCTGAAGGAGCTACTTTCTGACAATTCAATTTCATGCATATCAAATCCATCCACATATACCCACCATATGTTTTCAATGTATGCACAATAACTGTCTGAAAAATACCTTCAGAATGAAATTAGTCAAGGCCTTTTCATTTTTTTAAAAAAAATGTCATTTTCCAAATTCACATTTAAGAAAGTTAAATGTTCTATTCCAAAGAAAAATAACTTCTAGAGAGCTGTATATAATTTGACCAACTCTATAACTCTAAAAATTAACATACAGCAATTTATAGATGGCAAGTGAAATAGTCAACCCACACATCCAATATTTAGATGATCTCGCCACATAATTGTCAGGTAAAGAGACAGTGGGAATCACATGTTCACAAGCTGATTTACAATTGTAATTTGTGGTGCCCACTAACTCCTTGCTCTTCAAACTTTCAGCTCTGCTGAACAGTTAACCTCCCCCCCCCATGTGCGTATGTGTGCGTGTATATAAAAGGAGGGATAAAATATACCGTATATACTCGAGTATAGGCCGACCCGAATATAAGCCGAGGCACCTAATTTTACCACAAAAAAACTGGAAAAGTTATTGACTCGAGTATAAGCCTAGGGTGGGAAATGCAGCAGCTACCGGTAAATTTCAAAAATAAAAATAGATACCAATAATGTTTTTGAATATTTATTTCAAAGAAAAACAGTAAACTAGCGGTGTATTCAATGAAATACTTCACTCACCTCATGATGCTGATGTCCCGCTGTGATGATGATGTCCCGTGCAGCCGCGGGAGCGATGTCCCGCCTCCTATGACACACGGCACAGTGATTCCTATCATTGGATCACTGTACCAGAGGAGGTGGGACATCGCTATATGGCTGCTTGCCATAACAAGGAGGAGGTGGGACATCGTTGCAGAGCGGCAGGAGGGGGAGGAAGGGGAATCGTAAGACAGCCCTGCATTATATTAGAACGTGAGGAGGGGGGATGGTGCGGTGCGCGCTGCGCGGCAAACTGACACAGAGGGAGGGGAAACTCACAGGGGCACTGGGCCATTCACGAGTGTCACCCAGCGGCATGGCCCCGCCCCTTTTTCTCCTCCATTTCGGGCAAATTTTTCACTGACTCGAGTATAAGCCGAGGCGGCTTTTTTCAGCCCAAAAAGTGGGCTGAAAAACTAGGCTTATACTCGAGTATATACAGTAACCACCATTTTCTCATCACACTGCTTTTGAGCACACAGACTCAAATAAGAAACCATGTGCCATAGGAAAATAGAATAGCCTCTGAAAAAGTATGAATTTCAAATTATAAAGTAACCTGAATCCAATCTACTTTGGTACACATAAATTAAGACTAGAGATAAACCTCAGAGATACTCCATACACAACACACCCATAACTACAACTACTCTCTAGCTCAAACTACAATGAAAAGTTTAAAGAAATACAAGTTCTCATAGCTCAAATTAGAATGCATATGTCAACTTAACTATGAAATAGGAGCAAACCTTTGAACTTTCCAATATACTGGAAGCGCTAAGTGCTCTAGAATACATTCCTAGAATGCAGATTCAGCAAAACCAATTACTACATAAGTGCAAAGAAATCCTTTCAATTAGCTATTGCTGGTGATAGAATGAAGAGGCCAAAGGAATCAATGATATGCAATCCCACTACAGGTATATAAAATGGCGCGCAGGGGGGGGGGTGTTGGTAGAAACTTGTAACAAGGGAGTTTGAAAGTTTCAGTGAAACATTTTGAAGTGCTTTGTGATCCCACAGAACAAAACCTGAAACATTTTAAGTGCTCTGCCATAGGGAACAATGGCAACAAAATAAGCCCCTTATTTTTTCATCATAGGGTCATAAAAGTAAGCAAAATAGTAGCCCATGCTAATTGCTGTCTACTGCTCAAACTATAACTACATTGACTGAAAGATTATTATTGTTAAGGACTGTAAATATTTAAACGTTCCTAAAGTAAACAAGTTGAGTATATACCCTTTTATAGCCTGTCTGCACAAATAATCACAGAAATTAGCCCAGCAAAAAGAAAACATAATAGAATCACTACAGCACAACCCCCACACAATTTAACAGCAGGGGGATAAAATTGTCATGGCCGTAACTTTCTTCCTAATGCATAGTCACTATAACATTTCTGCATTCAGCAAATACAGACAACTTCAGACAAAGCAGTATACCCCAAATGCCTGAAAGTTTACCAGCAGAGATATCCTTTTTCTGTAAAGCACAGTTCATAACAATCTATCTGAAAAAGACACAATGAACACACAAAAAGACTATATATAAGCCTTGATCCCTTAAATTCCCTGTTTCCAAAATTTACCTACCTCCTACTGTAGGGTTAACTCACCCTCACGTTACTAACCTTTCTTTACTCAGCCACATTTAAATGGTAGCAGCAGGAGGGAGAGAACTCAGCTCTGCTATTTTACTGGCTAATGTGGTCTTAAAAGTCTCCATAGCTTAGAGGAATTTTAAGAACAGAAGCTAACTACAATCTATAGGAACACTCCAGGCAATATAGAACAATATATCCCAATTTGAGCTGAACTCAGGACCCAACAATTCCAGAATATGGTTCTTTTGTTCCGTGCTTGAAACCCTCCAGCTAGTTGTTTTGGAATTTGAATCTTAATTCACATTATTCATCTTATTAGCACTAGCTGACTTTCCTTTTATGTAAGCATAACCCAAATGAAAACATGCAGCATATAAATAATATACATCTGTATGTGTATTTTCTTTTATCATGTGATCTTCAACCATCAGTCAAAAAACTCAGAACTTTTCTGAGCAAGTTAGTTCCAACACATAAATACAAAAATAAATATATAAAATAAAAGCCATTAACCTACAAAGTAAAAGACTCAAATTATATCCCGTAGCAACTGATTGCCACATTAAAGGATTTAGCAAAGGCAGCAGCTTTAGACAAACTTTTTGAAAGCCACCAAGGCAGGGGTGTCAAACTTGATTTCATTGAGGGCCACATCAGGTTTGTGTTTGATCTCGGAAGGGGGGGGGTGTCACTCACATCGTGGCTGCATGTTTTCTGGCAGCGAAAACAGAGCTCAGGAGGGCCACATGCAGTCCTCCCAAGCTCCATTTTCTCTGGTCCTTCATAGTTTCCAGGGCAACCCCGCGCACCCTGAGTTTGACACCCCTGCACTAAGAATAGAAGACAAGAATGTCCCAGTATGCTATCATTTTTTTTTTTGTCTAGAAAGACTGTTGGCTTACCTGAATGTTTGTTCTATGTGCGCTGCAGGAGAAGTTCCCACCATACACAAAGCAATGCTAAGAGTAAGGAGCACTTTATATATCCTCCACCTACACACACACACACACACACACAGATTATTTATTTATTGTTTATGTCAATATAATGTTCCCCTCACTTTTAAACTAGAGCAAGAGATGGAAAAGGAAAAGAAACATTCAGAACTGATGGAAATTCATAACTTTTAGAATGGTCAGAATACACTTTATTTTGGGAAGGTATGTGTGTTGGTCTTAGATCATTCCGTATATATAGATTTGAATTCTATGTGTCTAAAGATTTTCCTCTCAAATGGCTTCACCCAAAATGGTGCCTTCCCAATGTGTTAAGAGTGTACTACAGCAATATTGGAGAGACATCTTTCCAAAGACAGACTTCTTTTTTCACTTCCCAAGTAAAGGAAAAGCAATTTCCCCTGAAACCAAATATGAGGCTAGTCCTAATTCATAGCAAGCCTAAATTTCTTTCCTAAATTCCTACACCCACCGTACAATTCAAAGGGGAGAATCTTTTGCTCAACTGAAACTTGCACTAACCAAGACTGATGGCTGTGCAATCCAGCCTTTCAACATTTCCACAACTTCAAGGAAGCAGGTAAGAAAGACCAGTAACATGAGGCTTAACAAAAGACTTGAAATAGACAGGTATATGAAAACAGAACTTCCAATTCGGAACCATAAACATGAATCCACAGAGGTGGTAACGTTTATTAGGGCGTACTCAATTCTGCACTTCTTAAAACTGCAGAACATAACACTGGTTTCAAATTTAGAGCATCACAATCCGAATAATATACAGGGAAGAGGGACTGCCAGTTGCTTCTCTCAGTTATACTAACATCCATGCTCATTTCCATGTTTATTTGCTGGGGAAACAGGTTAAATGTTATTTGTGGATTTGATTTAAATCAAATTGATTTAAATCATGATTTAAATCAGTAGTAAAAAGGCTTGATTTAAATCAACTTGATTTAAATTGTAATTTTTAAAGAGCAAATGTCACCTCTGTCCTGCAGCAGCTCCTCCTCTGACCCGTTGTTGACTCACCAACAGTCCCAATATTGCAGAATATATAGCCTCATGCTACATAACTAAGCTCCATTTCATGCTGAATAAACTAAATTATTAATGTGTCTTAAATGTAAAACTATCTTTAGATAGATTTTTACTCCAAAAGAATTTTATTAAAATAAATTTGATTTTAAAAATCCAATTTAAAGTTTAAAAAATCCAATTTAAATTTTAAAAATCTGATTTTTTTAAAAAAATCATTTATTTTTATCCACCCTGCTCAAGACTAACTACTTGAAAAGCGTACAAATAAACTATGTCAAGTTCTCCTTTTCAATTAGAGATTATCACTGCTCTTTAAAATATAGACTTGCAAAAAGAAAATTAGTGAGCCCTTCTAAAAATCAAAACAAGAAATGTAGAGCAGAAATAATGGCATAATGAAGTATATACAAACTTGGTAGTTTTGAAGACAATTGTTATAAGTCAGCATGAAGTGTGCTTGACAAAAAGGAGCTGTTGCTTCCAAGAACACATACCACAACATATCAGTCACTGTTTACTATGCAAATACATGGACAAATACTAGAGGGGGGGGGAAAGCTTTTTTATTCCAGGTGTCTGGAACATTTGGAGTAACATGTAAATATTAATACACTCCCACAAATATACATGTGCACACACACACATTTTATGTTCTTCTGAAAAGGCAGATCTACTGCTAGTGGCCAATGCATAATTTATGTTGTGTCTTCAGTGTTGACTCCTAGCGACTGCCTAGAAAACTTCCTTGGCAAGATTTCAGAAGGGGCTTGCCATGGCCTCCTTCCTATTGGAGAGAGTTGGCTTTGGGCCGAAGGCAGGTCTAGAACTCATGCATCTACCAGTTTCAAGTCTGCTGCCTTAACCATTACACAAAACTGTTAGCTACTATGAACAATGGTGCATTAACCTCAGAGCACTTAACCATGGTTTACTTCAGTGATCCCCAACCTTTGTGCATGGCAGCCCAGGGAGGGGGGAACTGGGAGTGCAAGCAGTGCACCAATGCACACGCATGCAGCCCTTGTGTGAATGGCAGGCCAGCATGCACGTGCAGCTGAACTTGCATGAACAGCGGGCTTGCCGGGCCAATGCTTGCACAAGTTGAGCTGCATGCACATCCTCCAGCCAGCCACTCGCACGGGCCAATTCCAAAAAGCGGTCAGGGGAGGGGACCCCTCATTTACTGAATGTCCTTGTTCACATCATACATTATAAGCAGTAGTTATAACCAGAATGGATGGATGTATAAAGGTAAAGGTTTCCCCCTCTCCAATTGTATCTGACTCTAGGGAGTGGTGTCCATCACCATTTCTTAGCTGAAGGAGCCAGCATTGTACAGGAAGCCTTTTCCGTGGTCTAGTGGCCAGCATGACTATACATTGAGGTGTACGGAATTTTGTTATCTTCCCACCAAAGTGGTACCTATTAATCTGCTCACATTTGCATGCTTTCAAGCTACTACTAGGTGGGCAGGAGCTGAGGCAAGTAACAGGAACTCACCCCATCATATGCTGCACTCAGGTCTTGAACCCAGACTGGCAGCTTTCCAATTGAGAAACTCAATATCATCTTTAACTACTGAGCCACTGGGAATACCTATCATCCACTAAACCCAAGCATTCTGCATCTTTGCACTACTTGATGTGTGAATCCCACTACTAGGAAGCCTTCAGAACCCCATGACAGTATCTGGAATAGACTTGCGCAGTTATTTCTCTTGAGATCAAAAGTATTTCAGATCTCAGTTTAAATGAAGGAATGCTGGAAAAGGATTCTGCCAAAACATCATGCTGGCATAGTTATTTCTTTAACAAGTTGAAAAGCATGTGTTTGTAGCCCGAAGTCAGCAATCAAAAAGGCTTTCAACAAAGGGCTATTTCAACAAAAAAAAACGAACTTCAGAGAACGGATTAAATGTCCTTCATAGGCTCTGCTGTTTCAAAAATTGGTCAGCCTCACGAGAGGGTAAGCCAAGTCTGCTAGTCACATTCCAACTTTCTTTCTTTTTTTTTAATGACAATTGCATATCCAGACAGAGAAATGAGAATCCAAGCAAACAAACAACAGCCCCAACTTTTCTTCCTTTCCCCGGGGTTTTATAGGCGCAGGGAAAGTCCACAAACCAAGCCAGACAGGTGTTGTGTAACAAGGCTTCCTTCCTTCCTTCCCATCAAAACTACCCATCATCTTTGCATTTTGTAGAGCTGACTTTCCCCAAGCAAAACCCCTCTTCCCCTACAAGAGTTACAGCACAGAGGGGCGGGCTTAGACTTGGCAGGGTAATGAGTAACATCTGTAACCACAGCTGCCCTGTGGGCATTGCCTTCCTTTGATGCTCCTAAAGACTGCAGCCAGCCAGAGGGAGCCAAGGAAAGTTTATACAGATTCTCTTTCCTCTCTACACAGCCTCCCCCCCCCCCACTTTCAGGGAAGGCAGCCTCCCTGAAGCGATTAAAAGATGTCTCTCTTTCCCCCCCCCCACTTCCATCTCTCCATCTCTTAAGTTTTCCAAAGACACCTCTGGACATACAGATGCAGCATTAGTTTACCAGCTTTTTTTTGGCTGGGAGAACTGTAAAGGCACGTCCGAAACGCCCATGTCTGAGAGCTGGTTTTTAATTTTTATTTTTAAGCAACCCATACGGATTCCCTTTCCGATCGCTGTGTGCATTAAAAAAAAACACGATTCATATATATTAAAAGGGGGGGGGGAATTCTCTGTCCAGACAAGGTGGGCGGAGAGGAGACGGATTAAAGAGCAAGGTTAAACCACAAAAATAGCGAGCGAGCGAGCGACCGCCTCTCCCCGTTTGGAAAGGCAGGTTGTGTCCCGAAGAGGAAGAGGGTGGTGGTGGAGAAAGCCCCTCCTCGTTTAAGACCCGCAGGGGAGAGAGAAAGCTGCCCAACATTGGAAGGGGAGAGGGGCAGATGGCGGCCAAGAGGGCGATTCTTCTCCCAGACAGGGAGATCCACTCACCTCTCGCACTGCTAGCAGACAAAGGCAAAAGCAACCGAGCGGGCGGCGCGGGAGCTTCAGGCGCAGTTAAAAGAGGAGCAGAAACAGCAGCAGCAGCAAGAATTTCTCCTCCGCCGGTTTTGCCGCAGCGGCGCCGACCACCGCTCCGCTCCAAGTTGCTGCAGCGCAGGCGGCGGCGGCCAAACGAAGGAGCCCCGCGCTCTAATCACTCCCCGACCGCATCTCCCCAGCGGGCCGCCTCCCCACCTCTGGCGGGATCTGCGCTCTCCCGCGGCGGCGGCGCCCTTCGCCAAGGCGGGAGAAGAACTTCTCGTCGAGCGGCGGCGGGGGAAAAGTTGGCAAAAGGGAAGGCGAGCCGAGCGCAAAGTTCCAGAGAGCAGCCGGGCGAGCCGAGACAAGACAGACTCCGGCGGGGGGAGGAGGAGGTGGGGCTACTCAGCCGGGAATCCAGCTGCAGTGAGAGAGAGGGAGACGGAGAGAGAGAGAGGAGGAAGTGGCTGCTCCCTCTTCTGCCAATGGGCTTCAGGAGCTGGAATGAGCCAGGCGGCAGGCACATCATTTCCTCCCGGCGCAAATCCAGGCGCCGGCAAAGCCGCCCCGCCCCGCCCCCTGCAGGGACGAAGGGGCACAGCATCCTCCCTCCCTTCCCCGCGCGACGCGACCCGCCCACACGCGTGGGATGGGGGGCTGTTTCTATTTTGCAGCAGCGTGCTTTTTAGGCTCGGGTGTCTGTCTGTCTCGTGGTCTGGTCTTTTCCACGAAGCCCCTTGTGGCTGCCTTGCGCACCCGTTGCGTTCAAGATATCTGGAATCTATCTATCTATCTATCTACCCACGCTTTCTCTTCTGTTTCCAGTCATGACCTATTGCTCCTATTTGGGAGCGACAGACTGTCTCACTCCAAGAAAGCATCTCCTAAGACTCGGGCTTTGCCTGCCAAAGTGTGAACATACAACCTACTAATTCATGTGTGTTGAACAGAAGAAGAAAAAAAGAGTATAAGCACTCAAAACCCAAACAGAAAATGGCGGGAGTGAGGAGGGGAGAGACTCACTCAAATGTTAGCAGGAAATAATCTTGTGTTACAGCTCCAAGCACGGGGTTTTTTTTGGGGGGGGGGAGAAGGGGAAGCAAGCAATATTAATGATAGATGTAATTTCATCCCTGAAATTACTTATTATTGTCAGAAAATATAAAAGACCCATTTAGAATGAGTGTTTTATTCAACTTGTAGAAGAACCGAAAGCTGATTCATGCCAGTATTTCTACAAAGTGGTGGGGGGAACCATCCACCTTTAAGGATGAAAAGGCTAAGCTGATTAAACTGACGTTTCCAAAACATCTTTTGCTTCATTTTTTGTTATTATATTTTCATTTTAATATAAAACAATCCAAACCCACAATTTCTACAACAGTTCCATAGTTTTGCTCTTTTTCTAATTAAGAATAAAGCAAGAGATAAAAGGTTTATTTTAGGCAATGCTTTTATCTTACTTAGCAAACTTGCCGTGAAAAGGAACAGCTGTTTTAATGTTAATGCTTTTTTTTTTTTAGTCAATGAAAAAGTGTTCTATTTTTCAAGGGGGAATGAATTTAATATATCTGGCTGAACAAAATAATAAGCCTGGGGAAAAGTACAGATAACTATTTTCTTGTGGTAAATACTTAGGAGAAGTTGGGGGAGGAAAAACATCCAGGATTCAAATTGCCATATTAAATGTCTTCATTTAGTCCTGAGGGGATTAAGCTATTTTAGTGGCTATCAATTTTCTTCCCTTTCTTAATACTGTAAATGTCTTTTATTATAACACTTCATTTATTGTAACTCTGAAAATCGGGTGTCTTTTTTTTTTCTCCCATTAAATACTTCTCTACAGAATTTCCTCTGGTTTTCTTATATGTCCTCATTTATAGTGGTATCATAGCCTCATCCGTATAAATTCTTTGGATATTGTCATTGGTTCAGCTATGATGTAAAGGCAGACAGGACATACATGTTCAACATATAAGAAGAATATAAGAAAATAAAAGTGAAAACACAAAATTATTTTTTCCTGTTAATATCATAGGCTACCCTTACCTCTCCTGTATACAGTATTCTATTATTCCCATCAATTATTATGTATCACTCTGCTTATCAATTCTCTTTACTTACTCTGCCTATAATCTTACACAGTAGTTTCACTGTTTTTCTGTTTATTTCCTCAGACCTTTTTTTTCTGCAATAGTGGCGAATAGCTGTAGCTCAGGTGTAGGATGAGGGTGAAGGTTCGTTCTCCAAGCGTGTGGGTTGGTCAGAACATTTCATTACCAGGCTAGGTAACATGTTCAGCAGAGTTAGGGGGTGTCAGTGTTCTTGTTTATAAGGGCTTCTGTTTATAAAGGGCACAAAGTTATAAACAGAAGAACATGGACACTGACATTGCTTAAATGCCACTGAAGAAGTTACGTAGCCTGGTAACGAAACTTTCAAACACCAACCCACAAGCTTGGAGAATGAACCTGCACCCTAATTTTTCTTTTCTTTTGATATCTCTATTTTATAGGGAGTTCTCAACCTATGACTACAATTGGGACCAAAATGTCTGTTGCTAAGCAAGTTACTTGTTAAGTGAGTCTTGCCCAATTTTATAACCTTTTTATCACAGTTGTTAAGTGAATCATGTGGTCATTAAGCAAATCCAGCTCCCCCCATTGGCTTTGCTTATTGGATACTGTCTGAGAAGGTCATAAAGGACAATCACATGACCTCAGGGTGCTGCAACTATCGAAAATACATGTTGGCTTCTAATGTCCAAGTTTTGATCATGTGACCATGGGGATGTTGCAATGCTCATAAATGCAAGGACCAGTTGTAGGTGCCGTTTTAGTGCTGTGGTAACTTCAAATGGTTACTAAATGAATGGTTATAAATTGAGAATTACCTGTATATCCTACTTTCTTGATGAATGCCTTATTTTACAGAGTATTCTTGGTTAATCTAAGATTTCTGTTTACCTACTCTAAAATTTATGTAGGCTTTTTCCCCTCCTTTCTAGAATCTCTATAGTTCCTGTCATTACTACATATCAATTCCATCTTAGAACTTTGTTCTCTGTTTTTTTCCAATTTTTATCCTATCCTATGTTCTTTTCTCCTGGCCTCTGGCCTCACATCTCCAACTGTCTTCCCCACCAGCAGTTACTGCTGTTGGAATTGAAGCTACTCTCTGCTGCCAGCTGGCTCTTTGCAACTGGCCAATTTGTGCCAGAACTGCTCTGGTGTTGCTCGACACTTTTCCTGTAACCAGAACTTTGAGTCCTTCCAAAGTTTCCCTCATTTCAGACTACTGAAAGCATTTGGCTATAAGGGTTGGGATTTGGGTAACCCTCTGCCCAGGCTACTGATACTTGCCTTGGTGCCTTCCATCTGGAGCACTTCAATACCTTTACTCAGCCAGGTTGCCCTTCATGGACTTTCATCCACGCTAACTCCTGATGGTCTAGATTAGAAGCTCTTTTTTATAGGTTGCCTTTTCTTGATACAATTCTCTGGGTCACCTGGTCTTCCTTCCTTCTGCCTCCATTGCTGTGGCTCTTAGTAGTCTCTCCAGCAGACTGCTCTAGCAGGCTCTCATAACCCAATGGCTTCTTCTGCTGGTCGGGTCTGATGACCTGTTTTTTGAGTCTCTCCCATGACAGCTGTCACTTCAGTAGTGGGAGCTGTCTGGAGAGACTCAAAAAACAGGTCATCAGGCCCGACCAGCAGAAGAAGCCAGTAGTCTTAATTTTATCTCCCAGTCCCCATTCCCATCCTTGGCCCATCTCCCATTTTGCATCTAGAGACCTAGGCTACTCACTAGCATTTTGTACTCTTGAAGAACTGACTGATTGCCAGATTGGACTGCTGCTAAATACCATCAACATAGTCTTTGCAACACATATCTCCTGTTCTAAATCTAGGACCAATTTCCCCAGAAAGTTGAGTCTCTAAGGTGGAAAGAGGGTTCCGGTGCAGTCATTTTGTCCATTTGTCCTCTTACAAACCGTTGCTCCCAATTAAATTATATGCAAAACATTAATAATCTTGCATGTGATGAACTCTTCCAGACAATGTTTCCCATTAATTGCAACTTTAAGATGTACTTGCTCCAATTCCTAAAATTCTTAGCAATGCCCATGTCACTAGGGAATTCTGGGAACTGAAGTCCACACAAAATAAAGTTGCCAGGACTGGAATATACTATTTTAAATAATACCTTTGTCCATTCTCTAGATTGTGGGGTGGGGGTGAGGGGGAGCTTGTTGTATACTTAACAAACTTTCAATTAAAATAAGTACAATGACCACATGGGTGAGAAGATCCTATGATAATTCAGTTTATTATGGAACATTACTTGCAACTGAATCACTTCTAACAAGTACTCCTTTTCTTGGTTCTTCTATGTGCAAAACAGAGGACTTTACCACATCAAGGTATATTTTTAAACAGTTCCAAAAGTACAAACTGCAATGCATTCATTGAACAATTGTGTTATACCCATGTCTCCCTTTTTGTACCCAAGTTGCAAGTTCTTCACTGGATCATCCCTTTGCTTTTTCAAAATTGGTATCCCCCAATCAGATCAGATAGCCTCCACTTAATAATTCTTGCTTTAGCACTCCTAAACTCAATAAGAATTCTGCCTCTTAAGAGCACTTGAATTAGTTTCTTAGAAACTGTACTAATAGTAAATTATTCCTGAGCTGCTTCACGGTCCATGGTGCAAGTTGATTTGCCAATAATAGTTCTTCTCAAAAGAAAAATAATTCCCGAAGAATACTATTTCTGCTAAAGATGGCAAAACATACAGACTCCATCTCTTTTCGGTAATTCATGGTATGAAGCAACACCTCCTTAGACTACTAGGATATAAGGAGCATCTATCATGATTAGAATGAAAGATTGGATTTTATGAATGAAATGTACAGAGTTCTATAAAAGAAAGGAATGGTGGAAAACCTCAAGTGTAGAGCTAAAAGCTCCCGCAGAGAGCTGTTTCCTGAGATAATAGGATAAGAAAGTGGGGGAGGGAGGGGTAAACATTTTAATGATTCTTTGGTAAAAGCAAACAATGGTGCAAGCAAAATCTCACAGTGGATTTTGAAAGGCAACTGTGTTCTGTTAATGCAGTGTCTTGTAAGATATTTTTCTCCAAAACCTCTGTTTCGATTTTTGTTTTGTTCAATTATCTGGACTTACCCTAACAGATGTATTATCTTTTAACTGAGAAATAACCTACAGAGCCAGTTTAGTGGGGTGCTTAAGGCATTAGGCGGGGAACCAAAGGACCATGAATTCATTGTACCTAAGGCACAAAGCCAGCTAGAAGACTTTGGACTAGTCTCTCTCTCTCAACCCTATGAAACAAGAAATGGCCATCGAAGAAATCTGGCCAAGAAAACTACAGGATTTAGGATCTTATTTGTATAATCTTCATGGTGGAAAATATCTACAATGCTACTCTCACCTTCTGCTTTTATTATTTTAATCGGATCTGATGTCAACATTCCAGGAACAAGTTGGTCTTCCTCTCACATTAAATTGTATCAATCTTTTTAGATTTCAGCTGAAACTGATCATTAACCATACAACTTCTGTGAAAAGACATGGCCAGGCCTATAGATCCTAACAGCATAAACAAGGTATGTGCTCCTCTTTCTCCTTATTTGTGTGCATTCAGAGTGTGCATTCTTCTCTGGGTCATGTGACCAGAAGGGAAGGGGGTCTTAGGATGGAATAGTCAGCAATATTCCCAGCCATCACCCAGCAGCCTTTTCCAAAGGGATGCCTTGAGGGATTTTTTTCTGGAGTGCTTTTTTCTCCCAAGCACCAAGACAATTCCCAATCAGTTTTGAACCTCAAACTCCACCGCCACCCTTGGCTTCTCCTCCAACACAAAATATGGTCCAAATCTTTTTAGTTTTTGAAGAGTTATCCTATGGCAACCAGATGGATTCATGAGAAAGTTACATTGTAGCCCACCACTACTTGCATTGCATTGGGTTGGAAAAAATAAAAAGGAAGGTGATCTACTGGACATATGAGAATCTGTACAACTGGAAATGTTGTAATTAAAATAGTATCATTAGTTTTTTCTAAGGGATCTAAACATTTATGCAAGTTTGTGCTGGAATATTATGGTGTATCTTCTGGTAGATACAATTCTTTGGGATAAATTGACCAATACCTTTTTTAAAAAAAAAGACATTGGCCAGATTCATTGAGATTGATACAACTCTAACTATCAGTACCTTCTACTGTAGACTTTCATTCTGTGACAGCTGAATTAATGAAAACGTAATAAGAAAAATGGATAGAAAGATGGATGGATGGATGGATAGATAGATAGATAGATAAATAGATAAATAGATAGATGATAGACAGATAGATAGATAGATAGATAGATAGATAGATAGATAGATAGATAGAAGGTAGGTAGGTAGGTAGGTAGGTAGGTAGGTAGGTAGGTAGGTAGATGATAGAGATAGATACATAGATAGATAGATAGGTAGGTAGGTAGGTAGGTAGGTAGGTAGGTAGGTAGGTAGATGTGAAAGATAGACAGGCAGACAGACAATGTGATGTTTTTGTTCAATCATGACCACACTTTCTGCTTGTTGTCATCTTAAAAACTGCCAAAAAGTGCAAGATGCCCAGTAGGACTGCCAAACATACTTTATGACATCTGACAGAGTTTACTCCCTCCTTTCCCCTCTCTTTCTCTCTCATATCTCTTTTGTAGCATCCAAAATAGCCTGTGACCAAGGCTGAACAGTGTGATTTGCTGCCATGTTGATACATTGCATTTCAATATGTTGTACAAAAACAATCAGAAATCCATCAGAACATTTTGCCAGGGAGGGAGGGAGGTAGTTCATTTTGGAACAAAGGCATTGCAGAATTAAGAGCAGTAATGTGTAACCCATAGGCTGCCATTTCTTACCTATTTCTTCTCATGTTAGCCTTGGAGATTTCCGAGGAAAGAGAAGAATAGGAAAAGCAAACAAACGAATTCAAAGAAGCTTAGGAGGAAAAAGGACTTCTCTGAGCTGCAGACATTTTCTTTATGGATGCTTCTTTCTGCTTCCCTTGTAGCCTAGCCCAAACTGCAAATTCACTTTTTGTGGGGTTTTTGTTCTGGTTTTCTGGAGCAGGGCACTGATTGTTTTTAAAGTGACAGGAATCCTTTCTTTGACAAAGAAAGTTTATTATTAAAATGGGAAGCTTGGTGGTTTTGGGATTTCTTTTGGCAGGCCGGGAGGGGGGGTTGGTAATCATCAAGAAAGGATTACATAATTGATGAAAGGCTTTTTCCGAAGAGCTCTTTATGTTACTTTGCAGAGAGAGATTTAACTTGGCCACAGAGCACTTTTGTGATATGCACATCCCTGGAATGTAACTCATTTAGATTTTGATGTGAATTGTAAGAGGGCATCTGCTTCTTGCCAGCAGTCCTTTGTAGCATTTGGAAAATCAATGACAAAAGTGATGCAAAATTACAACTCTGGGATCCCACAGCCTTGCCAATATCCTTTGAAGATAATCCACTTTACAAATGCTTAATCAACCCCATTCTTCCAGGAAGAAGGTGTTACTGTTGTTGTCTGCATTATAAAAGCTGAGATAATGGCTATGCACATATAGAGGGTGGGGGTGGGGACTAAGCTCATCTACCTTTGCAATCCTTACTTGAAACCTCAGGACAAAATGTGTCTATTTGGCCCTTGGCCCATTGCTACTGGGAGGTTCTTTTGTTAATTCAGATATGATGAAACAATGTGAATTATTTACTGATCTCCTTAGTTTTCAAGACAACCTTATCAGTTATGACACCTTTCTGTTTTGCAAATGGGGGGGGGGGCTTTGTTGAAGTTAAGAGGAAGTACTTATCCCACTTACTGGATGCATGGTGAAAATAAGCCCTGGAGATGATCATATGACTCACAAAATCCCCAAATGTGTGCAGCAGTGAGTAATCACACATTTGGGAGTTATCCATATCAGTCACTGGAGACACAATCAGTGTTAAACCAAAACAAGGGGAACTTGAATGAGAAATGTGGAGTGTGGATTTTCAAGGCCATTTTATGAAAAATTTGCTAAAACATGATATCCAAAATTAAAATGTGTCTGAAACTGAAACTGTATTTCAAAAGTTCACTAACAAACTGGCTAAATTGTGTCGTTTTTTCTACCACTGTACCACAAAATACCTGCCTATTTCTCCCTCCCCTTCCCCAACAATCATTTCTGTGAATGTTAGCTCCTCAGTGTTGAAGTAAATATAAATATATTTGCTAGTCCTACTCTATACCCTCTTCTAGATAGTGGAGATTAAGGCAAGAAAACTAAGAGACGGGCATTTGTTTCCGCTGCATTGAAGCTTACTGTATTTCCTCCAATCTCAGTAGCAAATTCATTTGTTAAGTGAGCTATACCCCATTTTACGACTTTTCTTGCCACAGTCATTAAGTGAATCGCTGCAGTTGATAAGTTAATAAACTGGTTGTTAAGTGAATCTGGCTTCTCCATTGACTTTGCTTGTCAACAGGTTGCAAAAGGTGATCACATGACCTTGGGGCACAGCCATTGTCGTAAGTACAATCCAATTGCTAAACATCTGAATTTTGGTCACAGGGATGCTGCAAAGGTCATAACTGTGAAAAATGGTCAAAAGTCACATTTTTCAGTGGTGTTGTAACTTTGAACGGTCACTAAGTGAACTGTTGTAAGTCGAGGACTACCTGTACTTGGAAAGTAAGGTTGGGAAAGAAAGAAAGAAACATTCAATCTACACAGTAAACATATTGTGTTCTTGGTAATTGTTTTTAATTAAAAACATGTTCATGTCGTGTGAATATTCATGAGTAGTTCAGATTCATATTGCGTTAAATTTGGGGAGAGTCACTTTTGGGCACAGTACTTTTTGCCTAGAACCATCTGAGTCACGATTTGTGCAGCTCAGTATGACAACACTCCCACCCAAATGCTTGCTACTACAAATGGAGGTGGAGAGCTGTAATAGGAAAGAAGCATTTTTCAGGGCACTTTGAAAGATAGCATGGCAGAGTTTGACTTATCTGGGCAAGAAGAAAGTTGCATGCTCTCACTTCACCTTGCCAAGAGCAGATTGTACAAGATTGTACAGATTGTTACATCCCACATCAGTTAAGGTAAGGTAAAGATAACAGTTCCCCTGCACATGCATGCTAGTCATTTCTGGCTCTAGGAGGTGGTGCTCATCTCCATTTCTAAGCCAAAGAGCCAGCACTGTCAGAAGACTTCTTCATGATCATGTGGCTGGCATGATTAAATGCCAAAGGTGCACGGAGTGCTGTTACCTTCCCACCAAAGGTGGTTCCTATTTTTCTACTTGCATTTTTTACATGCTTTCGAACTGCTAGGTTGGCAGAACCTGGGACAAGTAATGGGAGCTCACTCCGTTACGCAGCGCTAGGAATTCGAACTGCTGACTTTCTGATTGACAAGCTCAGAGTCTTAGGCACTGAGCCATCATGTCCCTTCAGTTACGATATATACAATCAAATCCCAAAAAGAAACGGGGCGGGGGGGAGGGCATTGACCAGAATGCAGTTGTCTTCACCTTGTTTGTTCCTGTATATATTCTGCATTTCCCCCACCTAGCCAGTTAACCATGGGATGTTTGTACATCACTGATTCTTTTGGCTTACTTCCACTCATATCTCCTCCAATTTGGCTAGGGAAAATACTTTCCTTGGCTACCGCTTCTGCCATCTAGCATTTGAACATTGCACTTGATCTTCTCCTCAAACAGCAAAATCATTTAGGTTCCAAAGTTCATTTTAAAACACATTATTAATGCCCTGCTGGCAAGGAGCACAGCTGAATGCAAATTAATTGCCATATTTGCTTCTGATCTATGCCAGCAAAGAACATCCAATTTAGTCATATCGTGAAAAGTGAATTAATTTACTCCTGTCCTAATATTGCTCAAGATTCACTGAGTGTAACTGTCAGGCAGCATCTGTTCGTTTCATTGGAAGCTCTGTTGGGCTTCTATATAGTTAATGATGAACGCAAGTTTAAGAACAACTATGTTCAGTGTGTCTCTCCCTCCCCCCCCCCCCCGCCCAATGCAGCACTATTTTTCTGGGAGTCTAAGCTTCAAAAGATAAAATAAGTAAAATCATTAACATAAGAATATGTTATTGTTGATTTATGAATCCTCCAAATTGCCCGGACAAAAGGACTTGTATTTCAGCAGCAATCGTTTTTTAGGCATGCCCACAAAACAGGAAATATATTTTGCTTCAAGTTTAAGATAAAACAGGCTTTTTGGAACATTTCAAATTGACTCTGTTCTAAGAAGAAAACCTGAAATTGCTCAGATAGACAAGCTTGGACCACAAAATTAAGCCAGGCCATCCATGCTGACTACTAGATGCTGCCCCAAATTGTTGCAAAAATTGGTAAAGAGAATAGTTATTCAAAGCTAGAAAATCCAAATAAGTTTCTTCCTGGAAGAACTGCTCTAGTTCAGCTCTCTCCTTTTTGTGCTAATTATTTTACTTGCAGGATTTTTTTTTAAGGCAGAGAACTTTTAAAAAAGGAAATCTTTTACCTATCTCTTTGGAATTCATCCATTACTTTTACCAATTGTACTAACAAGGTACAAGTATTAACAAGCATTAACAACTGAGACTCCTATGCAACAATTTAGTTCAGGTGTGGGTTTGAGAGATTAAACTAAACATGATTAAACTACAATCCATCATCATCTAGAGCAGGGCTCTCCAATCTTGGCAACTTTATGACTTGTGGACTTCAACTCCCAGAATTCCTCAGCCAGCTGAGGAATTCTGGGAGTTGAAGTGCACAAGTCATAAGTTGCCAAGGTTGGAGAATCCTGATCTAAAGGATGACCAATTCTGGACTATATTTGCGGTTTAAGTCTATTCTCTCCCTTATTTTACAGAAAAAGGAGTGTTCTTCACCTCTGACTCTCAGCCAGGATTCCTTCCTGCATCTCTGTTTACAGATGACAAGACATCAGAAGAGAAGCATCTTCAGGTATGAGAAAGTATTCAGGGTCCCATTTGTATGTCCTGTTTAAACTATGAGTGAATAAAACAGTTCTTACATTTTATTGTTGTTAGTTGTGAAGTCATGTCCAACCCATGGCGATTCCATGGACAATGTTCCTCCAGACCTTCCTGTCCTCTACCATCTCCTGGAGTCCATTTAAGCTCACGCCTATTGCTACGGTGACTCCATCCAGCCATCTCATTCTATGTCGTTTCCTTCTTCTTTTGCCATCAATCGTTCACAGTATTAGGCTCTTTTACAGTGACTCCAGTTTTTACATAGTACAGGACAATATTCAGGACTGCCAAAACTTTTTATAGTTATATTTTAGAGTTCTAGTAGGGGGAAGTAGTCATTTGTTTCATAATGTAAAGGTTCCTCCCCACATACGTGCTAATCATTTCTGGCTCTAGGGATGGTGCTCATCTCCATTTCAAAGCCGAAGAGCCAGCAGCTGTCCGAAGATGTCTCCATGGTCATGTGGCTGGCATGACTAAACACCGAAGGTGCATGGAGCACTGTTACCTTCCCACCTATTTTACTACTTACACTTTTACATGCTTTCATGGGTTGGCAGGAGCAAGTAATGGGAGCTCACTCCATTATGCAGCACTAGGGATTCTAACTGCTGAACTACTGACCTTTCTGATTGACAACCTCAGTCTCTTTAGTCACTGAGCCACCTTTTTCATAAGGACCATTGTGCAAAGCAACCCTTCCTGAATGGTATATTGAGACCATTGAAAATAACATTGCTAAATCGCAGGGAAGGTGAGCTCATAATAAGGTACTAAGAGAAGCACTACAGAATGCCAAAAGTCAGCACAGCAGAATAATCTTACTATCATAAGCCAAGAACTCTGCTGAAAGAGCCAACCTCTGAGTAACTCTGTGGCTAACTTGATGAATTGTTATTTTAATTGCAATAAATATCTCTCAGTTATGTAGCCTGGCTGCATCAGCATATTTAACAAAGGCAAAAGGACACCATACTGGTGACATATAGACAAGCACAATGTAGTATCTAATATTAATTCAATCTTAGCATCCTGATGTGCTGTGTAGGAATTCCAAGACCTGATGTGTATTACTCTTGGTACTCAGCATATTCCCTCCTCTTCCTCCTTTTTTACATTTTTTTAAAAAAAAACTGAGTACCTGACAAACCAAATCAAGTACCAGCCTTATTTCCCAGAATATCTTTGGACTCCAAAACAGCCCTATAAGCTTTCTTGAGAAACTTAAAATAAAGGGTGCATGTCAGGGATGGGCTTCAAAAATTTCAGCAACTGGTTCTTTGCTCGGTTGCTGGGTGGGTGTGGCCTAGTTGGCCTCCTGCACCATGGGGGGGGGGCTATTTTCACCTTCCCCAGGCTCCAGAGGCTTTCCTCCAGCCTCTGGGAGGCTGAAAACTGCCTCCCCCAGGCTCCGGAGGCCTGGTGTTTGTGTTGAGCGCCCTTGGCAAGACAAGGGACAACAGCAGATAATATAGAGCCATTTGGTAGTTTGTCAATAGTGATGATGCTGTTGGTTAAAATGATGATCATCTAATGGGACCCAGGAAATAGAACTTTTTTGTTGACTGCATGATCTCTGGATCAAACATCATCCCTGCAATGTATTTGGCTCGCGTCCTGATCTTACTCCAAAGAACTTGTAAATCCTGGTTCTTCCCCCAGGCCTTCTGTGTGGGTTTTTTCACATCTTGTGTGTGTGTGTGTTTTCCTGGATGTCTGTTGTTCTTTTATTTGTTATTTTTAAATTGTTTTAATTATGTCTGCCATCCAGAGTCACAGTAAAGTCAGTCAGCCTTATACATGTCAAACAAAATTTCAGGACTGTGCTTATTGCATTACCTGAGACAAGCCCATAGGTGAAATTGCTGTTAACCACAGTTTGCTTGTATGATTTGCTTTACAGTAACAGGCCTTAACTGTAGTCTAGATGTCAGTTTTACAGTTAAGCTATATATTGTTCTCCAGGAAAGCAAGGTGCAGTGAAGGAGTAGCTTGTAGGAATATCTCCACTCCTCCTGTTTGCTTTTCACTCTGAAAGTATGCAGACAAAAGTTTGGACAGCACCTTACCGTAATTTTTTTTAAAAAGTAAATTCCAGCTGACTAAGAACTACAAAGGCTCTTTTGATTGTGGGTAGAAGGGAAGGGCCTGTGTCTGACTAAAATTTGTTTACTGATTATTTAATGATTCCATTTGTTTAACCCTAAATCTGCCTACGATTTCCAGCAGATTTACAATAGTAAATCAACAATTAAAACTCCCATGGTAAATGAGAATAATCAGTGTTATGGCAATTATATTTTTGTCTTGTGGCTCCTTTATTTATTAAGTTTACAGCCAAGGACTGAAACAATATTTGTAGATCAAATAATGTAAAAAATAAATAAAACAAAACCCAATGTTCTATTTTCAAGGTCACATTTTCTTACTCAGCTACCATTATTTTTAGTATTTTTCTTTTTCTTTGACTTTGACTTTTCTTTTACTTACACATTCTCTTACTCAACTACCATTACTTTTAGTATTATGTGATTATATAAAATAGATTATTTTGGAACTTTTCAGGTAGCAAACACAGATTTGATCCTTCAAATACACACACACACACACACACACACCCCTACATAGATACATGCATACAGGCCTTCCCCAGACACAAGTTCATAAAAGCAAATATTGTGAATACTTCAAACTAAGCCAAATTCCAATTCTTCTGATTAAACATATTGTATATAAGATTAGGCTGAATGGTTTCAATTGAGTAAAACACCTGATTTGATTATGTGGCATCAGGTTTGAGCAACCACATGGTACGAAGCTCCCTAGAGTGATCTGTCTTCAATTTGACCTTTTAGATGCCTCTGTGGAGCATTCATTACTGTCATAACATAAGTAAGCTGCCTAATAAGCGTATAACCAAGAGTTATCCACTAGAATTGAGGAAGAGGGGATCAATTAATGTCAGGACATTAACTCTGTCAACACAGTGTGATAAGGCTGCCTGCTGGCTCCCATCTGGCCTCTCCCCAAGGGAGGTAGCAACTAGCCAAGATTTTAACAAAATCAAGAGATCGTGATGC
Organism: Thamnophis elegans; assembly: GCF_009769535.1. Lineage (NCBI taxonomy): Eukaryota > Metazoa > Chordata > Lepidosauria > Squamata > Natricidae > Thamnophis > Thamnophis elegans. The sequence continues at coordinate 34,225,153 of NC_045541.1, read as the reverse complement.
CAAGTCTGTTTCTGGTTTATACAGGTATGTCCTATACAAATATGTAAGTATGTATGTCCCATACTTGTGGCTATGCAAACTCTGGACATGCAGACTTTTCACACTGTTCAAGAACAGCATACCTAACAACATTGGGATGCTTTATTCCCCACATTATAGAGTTTTTTTAAGTTAGTAAATTAATATAACAAACTGAAAAAATGCCATGTACTGATAGAAGGTGAGGTATCAAAGTATTTTGCCATTTTTTTCTAAAAAATCTCACATTAGAGTTAACATTTCAGTAGTTATCTTGACTTTTCACAAGGTTTTTTTTTAGAAAGGATTTACACAAATGGCATGCAGGAATACGGCTAAAAAGAATTTTAAAACAAAATAGTGCCCCAAATCTCACAAAGCAAGGGAAGAAGCTGGTTTATATCATGAGACAAATGGGCTGAAAACTGGATACTGTTGTTTTTGTTTAAACTGCATGTTACTTGGAGGGCAGGGAATGAATTTTGGTCCTAGCTCCATGTTTCTCAACCTTGGCAGCTTGAAGATGGGCGGATTTCAACTCTCAAAATTCGCCAGCCAGCATGTCCTCTAAGCTTACACAGGCTAATAAATTAATACAAGATAATAATGCTTCAGTACAGCTTACACCAATCATCATTTTCGGAGGTGGTATGTGTGTCTGTGTGTGCGTGTGGAATGTACAGCAACCATATTTGCAAAATGGGCTACATAGACATTTCATTTTGTAGTGCTTTTTGGACTGTGTACAGTGTTGCATTTGAAGGCAAAAAAGTTCCTCCTGCACACATGTAGCACTGGTCTGCAAATCCCCAAACCAGTTGGGGATTGTGCTGCAGAACCAGTCCTAAACCTTGGATTATTTCTTATATTAATGCAGGCAATTGTCACTTAGTATTAAATTCAAAGCACATGTAATGTAATCTAATAATAAATAAATAAAGGTAAAGGTTCCCCTCGCACATATTTACTAGTTGTTCCAAACTCTAGGGGTGGTGCTCATCTCCGTTTCAAAGCCGAAGAGCCAGCGCTGTCCGAAGACATCTCTGGTCATGTGGCCAGCATGATTCAATGCCAAAGGCATACAGAATGCTGTTACCTTCCCACCAAAGGTGGTTCCTATTTTTCTACTTGCATTATTACACGCTTTCAAACTGCTAGGTTGGCAGAAGCTGGGACAAGTAATGGTAGTTCACTCCACTACACGGCGCTAGGGATTCGAACCGCCAACTGCCAACCTTTCTGATCAGCAATCTCAGCATCTTAGCCACTGAGCCACCGTGTCCCTTGAAATAAATAAATAGATGAGCCATTTACTTTAGAAAAACAAATCCCCAAATACCAGCTTGTATCTTTTTTAGCTGGAAGTGTTAGGGCTACCCACCCAGAAGTATTCGTTCCTTAAACTAATTTCCCATTAAACAACACCAATGGCTACTTTAATAATTATTTTAATCACATATCATTTCTTGCTGTGAAAGAAACATTTCTAAAGTGTTTACCCTGCACGGTACATTACAACTCAAGCGTAATTCAACTTGCGTTAAAGGGTCTGCAAGTTTTAAGTAGGCAGGAAGCTAATAATTAAACATACTGGCATTTTGCTAAGCTATCTCTCATTACTCAAAAACAACATGGAATATTAAATAGCCACAGATGGTCAGGAACTGAATCCTATTTTTTATCCAAAAATGATGCTTCCAAATTCCAAAGCAATGCTGAGTGAGAAGACAAAGTACCACTTCACAGTTCATTATTTCTTACATGAGTCTCTTGCAGAGAATTCCAGCACTGGTTAGCTTTCACCATTTTATAAAAATACATTTAAAGTTCATTTTAGGATACATTCCTAAACTGATGCTCTTCTGAGAAAAGCTTCAGCAGAAGTTTGCAATGCCCAAATCAAGAATGGGCAACTATTTGCTGCTAAATCGTCAAGAAGCATTTATTGGGGAGGGAAAGTTTTCACAAAGATACAAAAAGTGACCAAAGACACATTAATTCTTTCTTGGGACAGGACCATCTCCTGTCCCTGAGCTCCATGTTCTAAAAGAGGAGTTCCCAAACTTGGCAACTTTAACACTTGTGGACTTCAACTCCCTCATTCTGGGAGTTGAAGACATCAATGGGTCTTAAAGTTGCTAAGATTGTCTTCTGACTGGCATGATATGGGGATATGCTCCTGGAACTGATAAGCAGTGGGGCACTGTAGGGCAGCCTTTCATCTTGGGTCTCCAGGATACCTAAGTGCACATTCTCTTATCTTTAAGAAATCCCTGGCTTTTATTCTATGTGAATGAAAAGGTCCCTCTATCTTGTTCCCTAGTGGCTTTTCCAGGAATGTAAATCTCTGTAAAACAAAAATGGGTTTATCTTTCTCTATTAGCATCTTCTCTTCATGGTTGAGAGAGCATCCCAAGCAGTTCTAGCAATGTAGCCAATCCAGTCCCCATATTATAAAGTACACATTCTAAAGAGATTTGAAGGGTTTTTTTAAAAACAAAAATACCTTCAATAATTTGAAACAATAATTTAAGAGCTAGTTTAATATAATGGTCAAGGCAGCAGGCTAGAAACTGGAAGATGGTGAGTTCTTGTCCTGCGTGATCCAGCTGTGTGACCTTGAGCCAGTCACTATCTCTCAGCCCTAGGAAGGAGGCAATGGCAAAGCACTTCTGAAAATCCCTGACAAAGAAACTTCAGAGACTTGCCCAAGGAGTTGCCAGGAGTCAACAGTGACCCAAAAGTACAAAAAAAGAGAAAAGGTCACAATTTGTTTAAGCACAGGAGGCCTTGTCCAGTATGGTCTCATGAGTGATTAGATTTCCACAGGATAATAACAGGGAGGCAAAGAAGAAGTGGCTGTGTGAACCAGACAAAATTCGTTTGTCAAATATTTGCTGGCCCTCCTCCTCCTAGTGCAACTACTGAATAAATCAGGAACAACTCATTTAACAACCCTGGCCTTCCAGCATTTGTGGTTTTTACTAACGGAGAGGATGGAAATGCTCATGTAGCCATCTATACAAATATTTTTCAAAACCAATAAACATTCAGCAATATAGGACTATTTCATACAAGTGTCTTGCTCTAGACTATTATTCAGAGAATAAGACACACCTTTTTCCCTCAAAAAAGAGGCTGAAAATCTGGGTGCATCTTATACACTGAATGCAGCATTTTTTGCCTCCCAAAACCCCGCCCCCTTCACCAAAATGGCCGTGCATAGCTTTTAGGAGGCTTTCAGAGAGCTCCTGGGGGGTGGGGAGGGCAGAAATGAGCAAAAAAGGGCCTTTTTTGTTCAATTTCCACACAAACACCCAGCCCCCAAGAGCACTCTATAAGCTTCCTAAGGGCTATCCATGCCCCTTTTGGGACAAAAAAATGAGCCAATTTTTGCAAAAAATGTACCGTTTTTTGCTCATTTTGCGGGGGTCACCCCTCAGCAGCCCTCTACAAGCCTCCTAAGGGCTATACATGCCCTTTTTTTGAAAAAAAAAACAGGCCCGTTTTCACGAAAAACTGGCATTTTGGGGAGGTTTGCAGAGGGCAAAAACTTTTTAAAAAAAATTTACCTCTTCAAAATCTTAGTGGGTCTTATACTCCAGTATGTCTTATACTCCAAAAAATATGGCAATCATGTGTATCAAGAAAGCAGTGTCAACCCAGGGCCAAGAACTGGTGTAGGAGTCAGAAAAAGTGTTTGTCCAAAAATCTGAAGCAGGTATCTCCCTGTGTGTGTGAGAGAGACAGAAAGAGAAAGATACACACACAAACACACACAAGCATAGAGAGAGGGGGGAGAAGGAGAGGGAGAGGGAGGGTGGGAGAGGGAGAGAGACAGACAGACAATATGGAACATTTTAAATCATTCAAATTATTTCACTTTTTGTCTACCTGTTGCCATTTTATTATGGCTCCAGACCTCAGAAACGGAGGTCTAATGCTTTTGATCAGATCTGCGACTGACCGCTGCATGCCATTCCCTCCCTCCTGCTTTTAGCAAGGTGAGGCACACACATCTTAAAGGAGGAATGGGTACTGCCTTTAAGCCATTTGACGGTGATGAAATCAGAGAACAAAAACTGATACCTAAACTAATAGTTGCTATGGTTGCCACCAGCCACTTAGATAAGTTAGGCTGTTTGTAGGTGGCTGGCTGGTTGTAGCAGTGGAATAATACATACAGTACGAATGGAGGCGTTCAAGCCATGCAACCTTCTTTCTGGTGTTTTTCTCTTTTTTTCTGATTAGACTCATCAGTGGGTGGGAGTGTTTCCTATGACTTCAGTTTTAAATAAATGAATTCCCTCCTGCCTAGAGCATTGGTTCCAAAGCATTTCCTCCCCTCTCTTCTGCTACTCCCCCATATCACAAAAATGACCAATATTGGCAGCTGATTAAAGTGGCTTCTGGAGAGCAGGAAGACTGTCTTGAACTTTGATAACTCATCCAAACAGCCTCACAAAGACTGATGTTACATAATTATATTCAGGAACCTAAGCACAGGTGACAATATTTTTCTACATCTGAGTAGGAAAGAAAAGGTAGTTGGGTTTACAGACTGATGTGCACTTCTGAGTTCATCCATATTGGGCAAAGACATACTGTGGTTTGCTGGGTTTTGCCTTAGCACATTGCATAACCCAACCACTGTGGTTTGTAAACACAGCTTAAGGCTTTGTAGATAGTGCAAACTCGGCCATTTGTAGCTTTAGTAATAAACTATGGCATGACCAGGGGGTGGGTTGCTGCTGCTTTTACTACTGGTTGGCAACTCGCTCGCACGCCGGATGCGCACTGCACATGTGCGCTGAGGTGGTGCAGTGGTTAAATGCAGCACTGCAGGCTACTTCAGCTGACTGCAGTTCTGCAGTTCAGCTGTTCAAATCTCACCAGCTCAAGGTTGACTCAGCCTTCCATCCTTCCGAGGTGGGTAAAATGAGGACCCGGATTGTTGGGGGCAATATGCTGACTCTGTAAACCGCTTAGAGAGGGCTGAAAGCCCTATGAAGCGGTATATAAGTCTAACTGCTATTGCTATTGCTATTGTGTGCGCTGTTCAATGTAAATTGCTCTTTGCGCATGCGCAGAACAATTTACAGTGAACTGCACACGCTAAATACCAAAATGGTGGTGGCCCAGTGGCGGCGAGGGCATGGTAGACCTTGGTTGCTGCAGGTTCTGTGACCCAGGCCTGAATTCCACACGCAGTTTGGCTGAACCAGGCCGAACTGGGAGCAACCCACCTCTGGGCATGACGTATGTTAAGTAGCCATGATACAGCCCAATATATTAAAAGCCATAAACTATATCAAAGCGTAGATAATGAACATTATATAAAAAAGTATCATTAATTTAAAAATGTATTTATTGTACAGTACAGGCTCCTCTCACCACCTGGAGTCCCTCTCCAAATGGGTGGTTAAAAATATGAAATATAAATAATAAAATTTATTAAATGTCTAAGTACCATTTTTGAATGGTACTTGAATTCTGTTACCATTTGTGAACAGAAACATCTTAACTTCAAGGACTTAAAAAAATTAAGAATCCACACATTCTTTTGAAGAATAATTTGTTAACAAAGGAACTCAGCAGAATGATAAGGAAAAAGTCTAAAACTCGAACAGGTCTAAAAGGCCTGAACAAATGAAAAAAAAAACATTCTCTGCCATTGCAGACATCTAAGTGATGGAAAATCTCTATGGGCAGTTTCCAGTTTAATTTGCATCCAGAGTGCTCCCAGTGAATCTCTACTTTCAATCAGAGCAAGCATAGATGCTATTCAACTCAGCTAGCAGAAAATGTAGTTTGTTTATTTATTATTTATAAACCTCAAAATCAGTTACTTGGCACAACAGGAAAAAACCAAGGAAAGAGAGGTGGACAGCAAAGCAAAAATATTAAAAAGTTGAGGAGTTAATATGATCAATCTATATCTATCAAAAGGCACAGAACTTTCCAGAACCACTGGAAATAATACTGAGGGGCCTTTGGTTATGCCAACTTTAACCCTTTTAAATACATAGCAGACAAAGAATAAAGGCAAAAAGTAGGACACTAGGTGATCCTTCTCCTATACTACATCATGGAAAAAAACAAGTTGGTAGGTGGAGATGATATGTCCAACACTAAAGGAATAACATTTAGACTTACATACCCCTCCACAGTGCTTTACATCCCTCTCTAAGTGGTTTACAAAGTCAGCATATTGCCCCCAACAATCTGAATCCTCATTTTACTGACCTCAGCAGGATAGAAGGCTGAGTCAACCCTTAGCCTGTCAGGATTGAACTACTGGCAGTTGGCAGAGTTAGCCTGCAATACTGCCTTCTAACCACTGTGCCACCACCACTCTAAAGACATTGATACCAGTTGTCTAAAAGACGGTTGAGGCACTGAAATAGAAAATGACACCAGCTTGCCAATAGTGAGAAGCACAAAAACCTGGTCCATATCCTTGCTAGTGATTCACACATTGTGGAGGCAATGTAGACCTTGTTTTATTGCTGTTTTGCCAGCATGGTGGTGGTTGGATGTTTCTAGAAGAATCTCTTCGTCATTACTAGAAGTCCTGCCATAGAGCCTCGATTCTGGAGATAATCCAGATACATGCAGGAGGAATGCTCAAGCTGTTTAGATGAAAGCGTCACAGTTTTGAATCATACTTGGTAAAGGCTGATTGAAAAAGAGCAGAGGCAGGAAGCATCAGTCATCAAGTGCAGGAGGGAAAGCAGTACATTATGATTAAAACAAAATCCAACATTTATGAATGGGTCTAAGTAATGTGCCTCATTCAAAAAAGTCAGGAACTCTTTGTTGAAATATGGCCTGTAATCCAAGATAATTGTCTTTTGGGGTGGTTGCATAATCATTATCTTTAAGAAAGTTCTAATCACAACAGTTGTTCCTTTTTTCCTAGGAATAGAATAGAATAGAATTCTAAGGTGGCGCAGTGGTTAAATGCAGCACTGCAGGCTACTGCTAGATCAGCAGGTCAGCGGTTCAAATCTCACCGGCTCAGGGTTGACTCAGCCTTCCATCCTTCCGAGGTGGGTAAAATGAGGACCCAGATTGTTGGGGGCAATATGCTGACTCTCTGTAAACCGCTTAGAGAGGCCTGAAAGGCCTATGAAGCGGTATATAAGTCTACTGCTATTGCTATTGCTATATAATTCTTTATTGGCCAAGTGTGATTGGACACACAAGAAATTTGTCTTTGGCGCATATGCTCTCAGTGAACATAAAAAGACAAGATACATTCGTCAAGAACCATAAGGCACAACACTTAATGACAGTCATAGGGTACAAATAAGCAATCAAGAAACAAGCAATATCAATATAAATTGTAAGGATACAAACGACAAAATTATATTCCTGCAGTCATAAATGGGAGGAGATGGGTGATAGAAACGATGAGACAACTAACATTAGTTGTAATGCAGCCTTAGTGAATGGTTGGACACGGGTGAGAAAATTATTTGTTTAGCAGAGTGATGGCGTTCTGGAAAAAAACTGTTCTTGTGTCTAGTTGTCTTGGTGTACAGTGCTCTATAGCACTGTTTTGAAGGTAGAAGTTGAAAAAAATTATGTCCAGGATGCGATGGGTCTGTAGAGCCGAGGTGGCGCAGTGGTTAAATGCAGCACTGCAGGCTACTTCAGCTGACTGCAGTTCTGCGGTTCGGCTGTTCAAATCTCACTGGCTCAGGGTTGACTCAGCCTTCCATCCTTCTGAGGTGGGTAAAATGAGGACCCAGATTGTTGTTGGGGGCAATATGCTGACTCTGTAAACCTCTTAGAGAGGGCTGAAAGCCCTATGAAGCGGTATATAAGTCTAACTGCTATTGCTATTGCTATTGTAAATATTTTCACATCCCTCTTTTTGACTTGTGCAGTGTATAGGTCCTCAATGGAAGACAGGTTTTTTCTGCAGTTCTGATTACCCTCTGAAGTCTGTATCTGTCTTGCTGGGTTGCAGAACCAAACCAGACAGTTATGGAGGTGCAGATGACAGACTCAATAATTCCTCTGTAGAACTGTATCAGCAGCTCCTTGGGCAGTTTGAGCTTATTGTCTTTCAGGAAAAGGCCTTGATTTTAAGAGCTGTGATGGCACAGTGATTAGATTGCAGTACTGCAGGCTACTTCTGCTGACTGCTGGCTGACTGCAATTTGGCAGTTTGAATCTCACCAGGCTCAAGGTTGACTCAGCCTTCCATCCTGCTGAGGTGGGTTAAAATGAAGACCCAGATTGTTGGGGGCAATATGCTGACTCTGTAAACCGCTTAGAGAGGACAGCAAAGCACTGTGAAGTGGTATATAAGTCTAAGTGCTATTGCTATTGATTTGGTTTGAGACAAGGCAAGAATCCAACTACTCCAAGTTGGATTTTGTAATTTGTGCTTCCTTTGGGCACTCTTCTGCAAATGCCAGCTTTATAATACAGAGGCAGTGGGAATTTGTCTTCTATATTCCTTTTTCTCCCCAAGTTTTTTATTTTTTATTTTTTTAACCAACATATCAATGTTCTATATTTCTTTCTCATTTTCTCCCATGGGAACCACAGTGACACTTGCTTAATTAATACAGTGTGAACTGACAGGATGATCTACTCTTAGCCGGTACATATTGGTTTTTAAATTAATTTTTCTTTTCATATCTGCATGGAATATTTAGTAACTGCTTTAAAAAAAGATACATCTGCAAGCTGGATTTAACCAATAAAGGAGAATATTTGTAACTCAAGGTTGAAATGAGACGTCTTTGGTATTCTCTGAGCTTGGTTGAGCTAGCACTGATGGTTTACCTAGTTTGAGTAATGAAAGGTCTGCAACCAAATTCAGAGAGCACCAAAGACCCCTCAGCTGGATTGAACAGACCTCTTTCACCTATGAATAGGAACTCGCCTGTTGGGGGTGGCTGACCAGTTTATCCCTTTGCTCTGGTCCTTCCTAGCCCTGCTCCAACAGGGTGTACAGCATTGTTATGTTCCAGTGGTGCGTTCTGGATCCCATTGCAACCGGTACGGCGCAACGGGGCCCAGCGTCCACCACATGAATGCGCACAGCACGCGTGCAGCATGCACACACGCGCAGCACACACACGCAGCACGCGCATGTGTCTGTACCTCCTGCGACGCCTCTGCGATGCTCCAGCTGCTCGGTGGAGCATCATGCAGGCACCATACGCTCTGTGCGCAGAAGCACCAAAGAGCGCAAATACAGGTAAGGAGGGCGGGCGGGTGGGTGGGCCCTCCGGAGCACTGTACCGGAACGGTACCTGTTGCTCCCAGCAGGCACTGTTATGCCTGTACCCGGGTGTAACGTCTGCAACCCACCACTGTTACGTTCCTAACAGACCATTAATCCATGACTCATAGGCAGGATTGGCTTTCTGGAAGAGAGAGGCTATCAAAAGTTAGGTGGATTTTTTAAATTTTTTTTTAAAAGGCTGCTTTTAAAAAGTAGTAGTAGGAGCCAAGCTGTGTGATGTTCAAGGAAAAAGAGTTGGCAATTATCAGTAATTTAATAGTCCCTATTTACAGAGGCACAGCTAGATCTGATAAATGCAAGCTTGTTCAACAAGGTTTTCCTCCTAGCCAACACCACCCTCTGTTTAATTACTCTTTAGTGCACCTAACATTTTCTCAGTAGGTATTACTACTCTAAGAAACAAAGAAGTAAAATGCTTGCAGAAGAGCTTACTTAATATAGACTCTGATGGTCAAATACCATACAGGTAGTCCTTGACTTACGACCACAGTTGAGCCCAAAATGTATGTTGCTAAGTGAGACATTTTGTTAAGACATTTTGCCCCATGTTATGATCTCCTTTGCCACAGTTGTTAAGTGGATCTCTGCAGTTGTTAAGTTAGTAGCACAGTTGTTAAGTGAATCGGGCTTCCCCATGGACTTTGCTTGTCAGAAAGTCACAAAAGGTAATCACATGACCCCAGGACACTGCATAAGTACATGCCAGTTGCCAAGCATCTCAATTTTGATCATGTGACCATGGCATTGCTACAACAATTGTGAGTGTGAAACATGGTCGTAAGTCGTTTTTTAAAGCACAGTTGTAACTTCAAATGGTCACTAAATGAATGGTTGTAAGTTGAGGACTACCTGTATCAAAGAATGTGGAAAATGAATTCCTATATTTGTCCAGATCATTTTTCAGCCAGGCTCCTCAGTCAAAGTATAACCCAACACTTTCTGCTCTTACAATATATTGAATCATAAGCTGGCCCTCCATATTTTGGTTTAATGTCTTATGTAGTTAGGTTAGTTCAGCGTGACATTGAAGCCCAGAAGATTAGCTTTACTGAGAAACCATCCTTAACTTAACCATGGGTAAGGATCAGAGTTGGTATTCAGCTGGTTCTCTCCAGTTCGGGCGAACCCACTCGCCCCGATGTAATGCACGAGCATTGCTCATGCGCAGAAGGCAGTGCACATGTACAGATACGGCACGTGCGCTCACATTTGTGAACCGGTAGGAAAGGTAAGTAAATCCCACCACTGGTAAGGATGTCTGTAAAAATAGCTGCCATCTATGCGTACTTAATGAGGAAAATTTATCAGGAGCTTGAAAGAAGCAAGAAATTGCTAACAGACAAGAAGAATAAAATAGCTCCTAACCCTTTTTCATGTCTGCTGTTTTTATAAATGCTCTTTGCTGATTTTAATGCTTCATTCTTTATTAGATGCTTTGAAGCTGGTATGGGTTAAAAGGAGGGGAAGAAATGCCTAAATAATAGGCACACTTTTTTTTTTTTAAAGAAAGTTAAAGGAAGACCACAGAGAAGGGAAACATAACCGAAGACATTTGATGAATTGAGGAGATGAAAGACAAAGCTTGGAACTGATGGAATAGGATTTAAATTATATACTGAAAGAATCCAGTCCTGGGTGGTATGGATAGATAAGAGAAAAAATCAATGTTTGCAGCTGTGTTTGGAATAGACTTTGAAAATAGTTAAGCTCATTAACAGAGGTAAGAAATAATTGTGACAGCAGTTTTCCTTTTCAGATCTGACTTGGAATTCACCCCAAAAGCATTAGGCTGAAAGATGATATATGCTTACAGCAAGACTGAATTAAATGGGGCTCTGTCTGAGCATATACAGGCAGGCATGTACTGCTCTATCTAACACAAATTCCTTGACTCAAGAACTTCCTTGACGTTTATGGCCATTGAGTCATTTAGTAACACATGCCAAGTTGTTGTCCTAATAGATCATGATATACAGAATCTGGAGGTGATCCAACCTATGTTTTATTTGGGGGTTCATTCTATTCCCAGACTAGGTTTTGAAAAATTGCAGGGTTTTTTCCCCATGTTAAACTGCACTTTATTTAAAGAAGCCACCAGTGCAACATTGTTTTGCTCTTCCGTACTCAAAGGAATTACAAGGATTTAGAACTCTTTTACTATTACGTACCATAAAATACAATTCATTACCTACACGTACATTTATTGACATTATGTGTGTTTGTGTTTGTGTTTTTATAGTTATAATGTGCACTTAAGATGGCATTTAATTTCGTTGTACGATGTGCAATGACAATAAAGTAAACTAAACAAAACTAAAATTATTCAGTTGAATTTCTCAAAATGCAAGAAAGGCCTTCACTCTGCAGAATGAACATATTATAGCAATTTTTATTTGACCACATGATGGCGCACTTTAGCATGGTTTAGAAAAGCAGTTTTGCTTATCAGAAGAGAATGGTGTTAAATTAAAATTGTACTTGGCTGTGAAAATTGCTTTAAGCCTAAACAGTTCAGTAGAGATAGAACGTGAACTGAAAAATAGAAAAAGAAGTTTAAGCTTTCTGTTCAACTTTTATTCAACTCTGCAATATCAGAGATATTAAATATAAGTAACTGTTTTTATAGCATTAAATGTATTCCTTGGGTTTTTGTTTTTTTTTCTTTCCATTTTTATAAAAATTGTCTCAGTGAAAAAGTGTTGCTGGAGAACACATTTTACCCTGAGGGATTAATTTATGGCTCAGCACTCTTGTTTGATTTGTTTGTTTGATTTGTCTTTAAAAATCAGGATCCAGTATGTGGAAGAAAAAATGTAGAAGAGGGAACTCAGATAACCAAAAGAAGGGGGATTTAAATTAAATTAAAACTGAAATCTCACGTAGTACAGAATCTAAACAGCAATTGTCCTAAAAAACAGCACTGCTGCTGAGATTCTAATTGCAATTCACATGGCAACAATTGCAATACAGTTCCTGAAAGAAATTAAAAAAAAAAAACCCTCATCCAACCCAGGGGTGAAATCAACTTACCTTCGCTACTGGTTCGCAAATGTGTGCACGCGCATGCGCAGGATCTTCCGTTCGTGCGGAGGCATCAAAAACGGGATGTGATGATGTCCAGGTGGGTAGGCGGAGCCTGCTACCGAGCGTCCCTGCAAAGGTAAGTAGAACAGGAGGGGGGGGGAAATCCACTGTGCCACGTGATTTAAATTAGCTAGAAAGCAGGAATTTCAACGATTCTAGCTAATATAAATCGCATGTCACAGCTGATCGTCGGAGATACCAGTTTGCCTGAACCAGTAGCATTTTTTACTACGGTTTGGGTTAACTGGTCTGAACCGGTAGCATTTCACCCTGATCCAACCTCACCTTCAGGTTGAACACAACTAAAGTCAATTGTGAATTCATTATGTGGTTCTCCAGGATAATTAGTATTAGCCATAGCCAGGAGGAAATGATGAAGAATGATTGTCCTATCTATTGATCCCAGGTGAGATGCCAAACAAGTCACAAATCCCAATTAAAATGTGAAAGGAATAGAGTTGGTAGCTTGATACCATATCACTTCATCTATATTGCATCAATCTTATCCTCATCATCATATTCCAGAAAAAACCCAAACATTTGCCTCATTAGCAATTCTTAAGCTTTAAGTTTTTTTAAAAAAAATCTGGATACTGTCTTATGATGAATACCACACTTTGATCTCCGGATTCTGGAACAGTCTCTAATATTTATCACTATATTCAATTAAAATTAAAATAGCTCTAGACCAAATCGGAGGAGAAAGGTCACTTTAATTGCTCATTTCAGATGTGATGTCACTTAGGACTATGAACACTTAGAGGCTGCCACCACGGCCACCTCTATATTTAAGCCCCTGGGAACGTGAAAGGCATAGGGAGAGCAGTGGTCAGGTTTTTTGTGGCCAAGAAGCATGTTTAGTATTGGTGGGGGTCAAAAACACAACGCACCAGGACCCCATCACACATGTGGGTGGGTTTTGTATCAAGGGGAACTAAGGTAGTTTGTTTTTTAACTGAGACTTGCATACTTGAGGCCTTATACTACTTGTTTTGTTTTGATTTCCCAGCTCAAAATAATGGGGGATGGCATCTTATATTTCAATTTCAGCCAAGCATCCTGCAAGCTCTTTCCTTATTATATACTTAGCAAACTGATGGTTATTATTTTTCTTTCTTTCTTAAATTTATATACTATTTCTCACTAGGGGGTTAAAACAGCACACACAATATTCTGTTTCCTAGGGTTTTTTTTCTACTCACAACAGCCCTGGGAGGTTGGTTAGGCTGAGAAGCTGACTAGCCCAGTCCGCCCGGAGAGTTTCCGTAATAGCTTAGTAAATCACAAATAAATTAACCAATGATGGTTTTTACTGTTTTAGCTCATTTTTTCAAATCATACCAAGATGGTCAGTCAAAATGAGTTGGCCTAGCGCAGGGGTCAGCAACCCACGGCTCTGGAGCTGCATGTGGCTCTAACAACCTTCTGCTGCTGCAGCACCTTGTCATCGGTTGGCTCCACAATTGATAGGACTTTTGGTTAGGACAGGTAGAGGAAAAAGGGACATTGCGCTAGGAGGAGACTTTGGTGGAGGAACCAGACTTCCGATCAGCAGAGGAAAAAGAACGCAGTGGTAGGAGGAGACTCTATGGTAGGGGAACCAGACTTCCAGTTGGCTCCAGAATTGAATGGGGGGCTTCTGGTTAGGACCTTTGTGGCTCTTTGAGTGTTTGAGGTTGCCAACCCCTGGCCTAGCATGTGGTTGAGATATAGAGTTCACTTTGGAATGTCACTTAATAGAGACAATGATCATTTGCAGGGCATACAAGGCAGACCACAGGAGAGTAAGAAACCTGGAAGGTCCAAGAGAACTTAGCATGGATAAATTAAATAGGGACTAAGCCAACTGACCATATTTCTTTCCTGAAGAAAGGGGAGAAAAATCCCATTTTGATCAATCTTGTACTGAAGTCAGTTGGGCTGGTAATAGGATAAGGGTCTTCCTACATGTAAAGGTAGCAAGAGTGAGTGCAGCCATCACGAAGAATTCTATGGTATTTGCCTCTCTAGGAAAATCTCTCAAAGGCGCACAAGGGTCTACTGCAGGGTTTCTCATCCTTAGCCAAATTTAAGAGGACTTCCACTCCCAGAATTCCCCAGATATGCTGGCTGGGGAATTCTGGGAATGGAAGTCCATGACTCTTAAAGTTGCCAAGGTTGAAAAACATTAGTCTACTACCTGAGGCTTTTAATTTATCTAACATTAGAGCTGGTCTTAAAAAGACTATTGGGCAAAAAACAGAGGAGAGCTGGTCTCTCTAGAGATCAGGGGCTGCCACAAAGAAGAGGGAGTCAAGCTATTCCCCAAAGCACCTGAGGGTAGAACAAGAAGCAATGGGTGGAAACTATGTAATCAAGGAGAGAAGCAACTTAGAACTAAGGAGAAATATCCTGACAGTTAGAACAATTAATCAGTGGAACAACTTACCTCCAGAAGTTGTGAATGCTCCAACACTGGAAGTTTTTAAGATGTTTGGATAGCCATTTGTCTGAAGTGGTGTAAGGTTTCCTGCCTAAGCAGGGGGTTGGACTAGAAGACCTCCAAGGTCCCTTCCAACTCTGTTATTCTATTCTATTCTAATTCCAGAGGCAGGCTTAGAATCAATTACTGGAAATTGGACAGAAAGAGATTTTCACTAGTATCAAAATAGTGACCGCTATTCCACAGTGGAATATACTGAGTTACTTGATAATAATCTGATACATTCCTTAAGCAGTCAAAAAGCATTCTGTTTTTTTCTTTCATTCTTGATGTCTGTATGTTTAATCAGTAACAGAATAATACCCAGATCAACAGAATTGGCCTAATCTGGTTTTGCAACCTTGAGAAGATCTTTTTGTTTTGTTTTGCTGTAGAATCTGGACAGCTGCAAGTTTGTTTTGCTTCTTGCTGCAATTGGGAAGCTTTGCAGTAAAAGGCAGTGCCCTGAGGGTGTCCTCCTGACATCACACAACTTTCCTACTTTGGATGTAAACCTCAGAAATCCCTAATAAAGCACCTGAGGTAAACAAGATTATTAACGGCATGGGTGTAGGCATATGTCGGGATGCATGGCTTTGATTTATGGAGTTAAGAAGTTATTAATACTCATAACTGGCACACTCACAGGATAAGCCACTTGCAAAAGTTCTTGAGCTTGAACCCGATCAATCACAAGCCCGTTTGCTTAAGAAACACCTTTTTGTAAAATAAGCTGTTTATCCTCTCCTCAGGTCACCTGGTGGGTGGCCTTCAGAAGAACTGAGAAAGTCAGCAGTTATTACAATGGAACTAAAGGCTGAAAGGCTACGTTTATCTCTCTTTCCTCTTTTCCTTTGAAACATTCCAGGGCGTGTTCACTTCAGTACAGTCCATTTGGCACATACCACAGGCTTTTTAAACCCCTCACTGACCTGAGGAGGAGTAATTTTATAGCATCTGGATTAGTTTGAGAATATAAATGCATCTCTTGTAATATTTATGTTATCCTTGAAGCACATACACCCTTGCTTCCAAGCAAGGGGGAAGTGTTTTTTCCCCCCAAAAGCATTTTGGACTGTTCAGAGGGTACTCGAGTTAATGGAAAAAATTTTAATACTAGTTGAGATAATTAGGGTAAGTGTTCTGGAGGGACCAAATAAACAGCACTGGCTATGTTTGTTTTTGGCTCGATGTTTTCTTCTCAGGCAGCAACAATAAACTATTGATTCATTGAGCATAAGATTGTTATCTGAGGTGTAATATTATTTTCAGCTAGTAAAGAAGTAGCTAATCCACAGATTGCACTTTCTGGACATATAGGATATTGTCAGAATAGAGCTGGAATGGACTTTGGCGGTTTTCTAGTCCAACCCCCTGCTCAAGAAGGAGACTCTAAACCATTTCAGACAAATGTCTGTCCAGTCTCTTCTTAAAAACCTCCAGTGATGGAGACCCACAACTTCTGGAAGCACCCACAACTACTGGTTAATTATTCTCACTATTAGGAAGTTTCTCCTTAATTCCAGTTTGCTTCTCTTTTTGATTAGTTTTCAACCATTGTCCTACCCTCCGGTGCTTTGGAAAATAAGTTGCCTCCTTCTTCTTTGTGGCAGCCCCTCAAATACTGAAATACTGCTATTGTGTCACCCCTTAGTCTTTCTTTTCCCTGGACTTGTGGCCATATCCGACTCCTGCAACCATTCGTCATATGTTTTAGTCTCCAAGTCTTTAATCATCTTAATTGCTCTTCTCTACACTTTTTCTTCTCTACACTTTTTCCAGAGTCTCAACATCTTTTTTGTAATGTGTTGACCAAAACTGGATGCAGTATTCCAGGTGTGGTCTTACTAAGGTTTTATAAAGCAGTACTAATACGTCACATTATTTTGATTCTATGCCTCTGTTTATATGACCAGGAATGTATTAGCATTTTGGCTGCCGCTGCACACTGCTGGCTCATATTTAAGTGAATGTCATATACAGGGCATATAGCTCCTTCACAAGTTTGTTGACAAAATTTGAAATGGGGACTGTCAAAATTTGGCACCATCCATGACTGGAAAAAAAGTTGCCCACCCATCAGCTCATAGGATAGTATTTTCTTTATCTATATGATACCTATCTCTTCAAGAGAGATGTTATTCAAGAGATCTATGGAACTCTAGCCCCAAATTATATATGTAGCCAAATGTAACTGTGTTCCCATGAACTCCATTGTGATTTGTCTCTTGTTATATGAACTTCCAAATCCCATTTTGGATTTTTTTTTGTTTGTTTGTATCTTAAGCAACTTGCTCAGAAGACAGACTCTTCACAAAAGCTAGAGAACTGAAGGTACAACAAAGGCAAGGTAGCAAATAGCAGCAACAGACAAGATTAAAATAGACTCCAAAAGCTTTCTCAACAAGCGATCCATTTTTCCCAAACCGACAAGACAGCATATTAGAGAAAATTCAGTCACAGTGAAAGCTTGCCTTATTTCATCCACAGCTCAACATTAATGTAGTACAGGTAGTCCTTGACTTACAGCAGTTCATTTAGTGACCATTTGAAGTACAACAGGACTGAAAAAAGACCGTTTTTCACACTTACAGCATCCTCATAATCACGTGATCAAATTCAGATGCTTGGCAACTGGCATGTACCTATGCAGTGTCCTGGGGTCACATGATCCCCTTTTGTGACTTTCTGACAAGCAAAGTCCATGGGGAAGGCCAATTCACTTAACAACCATGCTACTAACTTTAACGACTGCAGTGATTCACTTAACAACTGTGACAAGAAAGGTCATAAAATGGGGCAAAATTTACTTAACAAATGACTCAGGAACAGAAATGTTGGACTCAGTTGTGGTCATAAGGCAAGAACTATCTATACATAAAGGAACTCTAAGCAGGCCTACACCTTGATGGCATCTGAGCTCATGAAGCAGATGTGGGAACAGTCATTTCTTAGTATGACCTAGCCATAGGTTATCCTTTATGTCATCCAAAAAAACAAAATTACTTATAAAGCCCTACATGGTATTGGACCTGGGTACTTGAGATACCCCCTTCTGCAATTACCTCCCACAGACCCATTCGATCCACAGATTAGGCCTCCTCCGTATTCCATCTGCCGGCCAATGTCGGCTGGCGACTACTCGGAGGAGGGCTTTCTCTGTGGCTGCTCGGCCCTTTGGAACGAGCTCCCCGTGGAGATTCGGACCCTATCCACCCTTCAGGCCTTCCGGACGGCCATGAAGACCTGGCTGTCCCAGCAAGCCTGGGGTTGAGTCCCCCCCCCTACTCGAATTTGCTGTGTTTGTTGTGCTTTTAAACTGTTTGTATTGTTTGTTTGTCTTTGTCTCACTTTTTGCAATTTCCCCTCCCTTGGCTTTGTTCAGCCGCCCTGAGTCCCTTCGGGGAATAGGGCGGCCTACAAATTGAATCAATCCAAATCCAAAATCAATATTTTGAATTGAATCCAGAAAAACAATTGGTAAGCAGGGCAAATTCCTAAGTAAGGTGCATTATGTTCCCTGTAGGATTAGAATAGTGTATGCCTCAGTTTCTGAATGTATTTCCAGAACTGCCCAATAGAAAGGTATTCTTCCTACAAATTCAGTTGTTTAAACATGTAACACGTTAACAAGATTAAGATAACTGATGATCAAACAGGAGGGAAAAAATAAAATAAACGTACATATCTAAAAACTGATAGGTAATCCTATCTCCTAAACCTTTTAAAGGAAGGGAGATGGAATAATTGAAAATGGACCCACTCTCTAGAAGGAAGGACAAAAGGTTAAGGCATGTTGGATAAAAATATGGTGGATTATACAAAATATTCTTTAAAAAAAAGGATAAAATTTACTCCTCAGTTATTTTTGTTAGGTATAATACTGATTGTACGTGGTAGAGGTTAATCTGATCTGCATTTAATAACAGCAGCAAGACTGTTGGTGGCGCAATACTGGAAGGAAGGAAGATTTGCCTACAATCCAAGAATGGACACTGAAAGTCACAAATTTAGCTGAGATGGCGAACATATCTGCATATCTTAAAGACCATTCAAATGAGAGATACAAACAAGACTGGAAAAATGGATCGATTATATACAAAATAAATATGGAATTAAGAAATTCCAGATAGCCTATGCTTAAGACTAGGAATGATTTGAACTGTTTATAGTTAATTTAGCAAGGAGGAGCTAAGTTCAATGTAAAGAGGTTATTAATTTCTTACTTTTATTTTTTATCAATATATCTTAGACTGTGGTTGTTAAATATCTATACCGTGTATGGTTATGGGAAGTCGGGGGGGGGTAGGTTGTGGGGGGAGGGGGGAGGGGGGGAACTATTCCAGGTTTGATTTTAAAGTAGTATGATTGCATATGTATATTGTCCTCTCTTACAACATGATATTGTCTATGTAATAATATACATGTGATTATATGTTATGGAAATGAAAATAAAATATTTTAAATAGAAGGAAGGACAAAGAATTTCTTTAGTCTGATCTATCATGATTAATTATGGTGCAAATATTCTAGATTAAAAAAACAGGCTATGTAAGTATGGTTTGTAATGTAAAAACATTCTTAAAATGGGTTTAGATATAGAAACGAATAAGAAGAAGTAACCATAGTTGGTCATGGCTTAATATTATGTGCCAGAGCAGCACATGTTTCATTCAAGTACAGCATATTTTAAAACTGAACCTTATTTCAACATAATTCCAAGTATTGTTTACTGGGCCAGTATGTCCTGATAGTTGGCCCATTTCTCTCTTTCTCTCTTTTTCCTTTCCTTCTCAGTGCAAAGTGAAAGACAACCAAAACTGTTTTGGAGTCCTAGTCCTAAAGATTCTAACCAAGATTACCTCAATATTTTATTTACAAAACCATTAAGGGTCCAGTGAAGGAGAGATCTGATCACATTATTTAAAAAGTGGGAGAACAGGGTTATTGTCTTCAGACTACAAAAATCTGACACCAATTACCCGTATCCCTTTTTGACTGCTAGTGGATATCAATGTTTGGAGACCAGTTTTGAGAGAAAGTCAACAATATTTAATATGGATACAGTATGTCAAGACTACCTCCAAGACATAATTAGATAAGGAGGAGTTGCTGCTTCTTTAGGACCAAGAACCACTGAGAACAGTGGACTCACACCACTGGAATTGTTGGACACAACTTTCTCCAGGTGTGCAAACAACTAGGAATGAGAAAATATTGACTCCTATCCTCTCAAGCCTAGAGGAGAAACACCTCTGACTGCAAATATATGGCTGAAGTTGAGCTGGCTGAAGCAAGGCTTTCAAATGAGTTAAGCACACCTGCTTGGGAACACTTACTATTGCAGATGTAAAAGCAAGCTTGCAGTACACGTTCTGATTCTTGCTTGCTGCTGAAAACCTTGTCCAGTGCTTCTTGAATGTCCATTGTAAGAGTAAAGAATGATGCCTTTATTTTATTACACATACACAAACACACATACCAACCCTTTTTCCCCTTGTACTAAGAATTTGATATGGGCCAGTTTCACTATATTTAGGTAAACTGCTTTTCATCTCTGGGCAGATTCAGACTTCCAATTCACATCAGGGTAAACACAAGCCACCATGGTTTCTGGTGGGCAGGAATGCATGATGTAGCATCTTCAATTTACCTTCAAGCAGCCCTTCTTCCTGAGAGTTCTTGAGGCCACTTTGGGGTTTATCTGTACCCTCAGGGTCACCTGTATCAGAGCGCAAAGAAGATGGAATAGAACTGCTGAAAGGACTGCCTTGTAGAAAGGAGATAAGTGTTGTCTTATCCCTCCCCCTCTGTTGAGAGAGGGCTGCTCAATATATGTGTGTGTGTGTGTGTGTGTATGTTCCAGCATAACTCTGGAACGCCTTGAGCAATTTCAACCAAACTTGGTACAGAGATTTCTTACTCTCTGTAAACAAATACTGTGTGGGCAATACACCCCTAAAACCGCTCAAGGTGTGTGTTCTGTTAAGATACAGCCTGTTGTGCCTTAAAATGGATTCTACTGTACAACACAGTGGAGTTGCCACGGTAAGAGCTTCACAGTACTCCACAAGGGTGCTCCCTCTGGTAAGGGGGAAAATCCAATATTAGAAATTATGTTTGGTCCGGACATTTACCCCCTATAAATAAATACCAGGGCAACCTTGGGTTATTGGCTAGTGTTAACATAAATGGGCTCTTTTACCCTTCTTTCAAACCAATTGGTCCTCCCTATCCAGAATGTGGAGCTCTCAGGGAGAGTGCTAAATCAGATGACTACAAAGAAATAACCTTCTCCCCCCCACCCCACAACTAATCTCTCCATAGCCCGTACCATCCTCCCAGAACCAATGAAGCTTCATAGCGAAGTGTTTTCTTCTTCCTCCTCAAGGAAAAGGCTTTTGAAAAAGCATCTTTGAGACAACTATGACCTGGATGACTGAGAATCTCCACAATGCAAGATCAAAACAATGAAGTTCTATTCTATCCCAGGAGCCCAATGGTACTATTGTACTACTGCCATACTCTTACCATAAGAAGAAACTTCAGTGTATATCTCACATAGTACTTCTAGTTTATAGAACTGAATATTTCAGTGCTTTACTCTATGTAGAAATTCTGGGCCTCTCAAAGAGTTTAGCCCTTGGAAACAACTTAACACTGCAATGGAGAATTGTCCTATTTCTTTGCTTGCTCCTTTCTTGTTTTCTCTGCCTCCAGACCAGCTGTTCCCTTCTCCAAGGGATTTATAACTGTCGTGGCTGTAAAAGAAGATAAGAAAGAGATTTCAGGTGGTTGAAAACTTGGGAGGATCTGAATCCACGGTGAGATCCTTTAAAGTAGCAATTATTTTGAGAAGCTAAAGAGTTAGTATAGCAGTGCTTCCAAAGCCAGAGATCAGTATAATTCAGGTATGAGCAAAAGATTTGGGTCAGTCTATAATTTCTAAAATGCACCTTGTTAAAAAGGTCTGGAATAAGAACCTTTAAAAAGTATCTATGCAAAGAAGAATCTATGTGTGACGTGCTTGTCCGTACTTTTTAACAAGCTATTAAAGCTATCACGCCAGGTGGAAGCCCAAGGGTGACTCTACCTGAAGCAGTCTTACATGGATTGATGTTAAACGGTCCCCCAGAATGTTATGAAAATATTAGAACTGGCCAACAAAAAAACCCCAGAATGAATAGTTTTGCTTAGTTTTTAGAAGGAGAAGCAAATGAAAGGACCCAAACATCTAACTAAAAGGGGAATCAGAGCAGTAACAAATAATTCATGATAAGTCCTGAATCAGGCAATGCATTGAATGAGAAAGAAATATAAAGCTGAATTTGAAAAGAGATGTTGAAGAAGACCCAAGTAGCATCCTCTATTGCCAAACTAAACCCCAAACCCCAAAACCCATTAGAGGAATGCAGGTAATGACACTCATAAATAGAGATATGTCCCAAATGATGTTATCATTAGCATAAAAAATCATATATTACTTACAGAACTTACAAAAAGACAGACTTCATAGGGAAATGGCTCTTTAAAATCATATTGAGGTGGAGTTGACATCCAGCAATTAGAAGTCAGATTACTAGCCAAAGGATATTCCCTAAATAAAATAAAGGTTATGATGGGAGATTTGCTCAAAAATTTCACAAACTCTTTCTGCATAGAACAGCAGTAAGAGAGGTGCAAGTGGTATGCAGTGGTGGGATTCAAAATGTTTTTACTACCGGTTCTATGGGCGTGGTTTGGCTTGGTGGGTATGGTTTGATGGACTGTGGCAGGAGAAGAAAACTGCATAATCTCCACTTCACCTCTCTCCAGGGGAAGAATACTGTAAATCCCCATTGCCTCCCCACCCCTCTAACCTGCTTTCCAGCTCCGTTCTCCTGTACAGGGCAACAGAAGAAGACTCAGCCAATCAGCTGGGACTCTGATCAGCTGGGACTCTGATCAGCTGGGACTCAGGAGAGAGCAAATAGATGGGGACGGAGCCATCCAGAGGTGGTATTTGCCGGTTCTCCGAACTACTCAAAATTTCCACTACGGTTCTCCAAAACGGTCAGAACTGGCTGAATACCACCTCTGGTATAGGCTCTCCTTCTTGAGCAGGGATTGGACTAGAAGGCCTCCAAGATCCCTTCCAGCTCTATTCTGATTGATAGATCTCTTGGATGTGAAGACTGCCTTTCTGAGTGGAGACATTATGAAAGAGATTTAAACAGAGTAACTATAGATCAGGGTCTGAAGGGCTTAGAAAGGAAGGACATTTATGCAAACATCACTTTATTGCCCGAGATAAGTAGCAAGGGCTTTGAATGAGAAGTTGAATCAATTGCTGCTTGAGAAGTAATCATGTAACATGAAATCTGTCCCCTATCTATACTCAAAACTGAAGCGACAGATGGCCCTTTATTCTCAGGTATGTAGATGATATGATTATATGCCATGAGGGGAAAGCAAATAATCATGAGATTGTGAAGCATCTAAACAATGAGCGAGGTGAGACAACCGTAACCTTGCACTCAGATAGAATAACAGATAGAAGTGATCTTCAAAAGCAGAAGATATTAAAAAAAAATCTGAAGGAATAAAAGCCAAAGAATTTGTGCATCAGTGGAGACAATCTCTAAAGCAGGATAAGTTGATACGCTTCTATCAGATAACAAACAGTACAGAAAGGCAAATGGGCAGCTCCTGTATATACAAGATCAGATACTGCCATAAACCATAAGCAGTAAAAAATGGTCCAGCAGGAAGGAGTTTATCAGCTGTTGTTCTTTTATTCACAGAACCAGAATATGTCTGAGGGATGTCAAGAATTAGTTGGCCACCCCAACCATCCCTAGACTTTGGAATTGATGAGTCAGAGTCTGCTGAGAAATTTGTAGGCAGCCAGGATGTATTCAGCTCTTGCAGATGGAGAAGACTAAATCTTAGATGAAGGTCATTTATGCCAAAAAAAATATGCAAGAAATGTCAAAATAAAGTCTTGTTCCACAGAAGATAATGGCAGATGAGCCTCTTGGTATTAAGGGACCATCACTAGAATCTTTGAGATAAAGGAGCTGTCATTCGGTGCCAGAGATATTAGCTAGAAGATATTTTAGAAGTAGCAACTCTTTGTACTGTTTTCCCTCTTTTCTGCTAGAAACATTATAAATCGAGTAACAACCAAGAGATTTCACCTAGGGATTTTGTGTTTGTTATTGCTGTTGTCTTTGTTCTGCTTTCCCCAATTGGAAGAGTCTTTTTTCCAATTTTGTCTTTTTACAGAAAGAATTGAAAACGTCATCCTTCTTTATTGCTCCTTCCTCTTGAAGACAGAAAGTTTAAAGTGAAGATCTTGTAGACCATGGTTACTTTAACATTCTCTATATTAAGCTATCCTAGGTCACCATACTTACATAATGCTTCTATATTTTGTCCCTAGTCTAAATAGATGTGATGGAAGGGCTGGCTTATGACAAACTGTAGTTGTCAGGGTATAGCTGGGGAGGAATGACCGAATGCCTCCAAATGGAGTGGCTTTGACTTTTATGGTATGAATGATTCCCTGGAAATTCAATTTCTGACTCTGAACAGGGTTTGTGCTCCACTACCTGAGGTGATCTGCTATTTCAGAGTTCTTCTAGACCAGGGAGTCAAACACAAGGCCCATGGGCCAGATCCAAACCATGATGTGGTCAAATCCAACCCACAGGGCCGTCCTGGAAAATATAAGGGTCTGGCCCACATTGCCTCGACCCAGTCTACAAAGCGTCACTTTGGCATGGTCTACCTAATGCAAAGATGGAAACATCGGGCCAGCATGGCTTTGGCCTTGTCTATCCAGTGCGAAGAGAAAACATGCTAGCAGTTTGCGGAGTGGTGTCAAGTTGAGTGGTGTCAACCAGTCACCCATGCCCACCCCGTCAGCCACTCCCAATGAGTGATGCCAAGCTGGCCACACCTACCCAGTTGGCCACACCCACCCCAATCAGCAATGTCCACCCAGGCCCCCCTGAGGTCAACTACAGCCATGATGCGGCCCTCAATGAAATAGAGTTTGACACCTCTATCCTAGACTCACAGAGCCATGGTGGCATAGGGTTAGAAGCAGTATGCGGCTAATCTGCTATCACTGGCTGCCAGCAGTTTGGCAGTTCGA